>NW_022281822.1:2929-9555 GCF_004355925.1 Anarrhichthys ocellatus | reverse complement strand
GTGTGATGAGATGACACTGCCTCACAGAGATGTCACTCACACGCACATACAGCTGACAGGTTCAGATAAAGGAAGGTTACTTTTACAGAACATTCCTGTAAGTTGACCAGTCACTCAATGTCCAAGCTCGGGTTTCAAGCCTATAACCTTCTTAGTCCAACAGCAGTACAGTCGTTCCGTACCTCGCAGCCTTCACTATGGACCTTTTGACTTGTCATGATGGCAAAAGCAGCCGGTGTAATTAATGGCATTAATGACAGCTGCATTCCATTTGGCTCTGTCAGTTCAAGGTCCCTGGTTTGGTTTTATGCATGCAGCTCACCGTCAGGGTTTACTGATACATAGTTAGAAAAGAATCAGCAGTAATGCTATTTGGTGGTACCTGTGCTTTTTCTAAGGAATCCTAGGAAGTTATTTGTAATGTGTTCACACTGGAAAACAAAATTACTTGATTTAGGAGAAATGCAGTTGATTCTTTTTGAATGGGATCTCATCCCTACTAGTCGTATTTGCCACTTGGGTAGAAGGTAGCCTTTGTGGATGTAGAATCTCAGCACATAGTTAACAATGTAACACATTAACGCATCGAAACACGTGGTTCATTGTTAAATATGCCCCTGTCACATGTCCATTGTTTATTCCTCAAGGTCTATATGGTATCAGGATTATGTTATTCGATCCCTTAGCCAGTCAACTATTGGACAAAGATAGCCTAATATTGACATGAATTCAGACTACTGTCTAAAAAAACATCGCTCAATCTCAGAGCTACCTCTTCGACCAAATCACACCCATTTAGGCCATTCTAGTTCTTTTGATAACTCTGGTAATAATTTGTTCCATTCACTGACGCTTCACCTTACACTCTTTGCAGCCTCCCTGTTCTCACACTTTGAAAACCCCGGGTTTAGGCAACACAACTGCTTTGTTACAGTTATGAAAATCGAAATCATGTATTGACTTAAAATAGCAAAGCTTGTAACCTAACTTAAGCTGCAGGCATAACATCTTGCATCTCGTGCATAGACTGCAGTAGTCTAGGAGTCACCCATGGGTCAGTGGACTGCCGTTTTGAAGCCTTGATTTCGTCATTTTGGCTGTTGCCATCTTGGTTTTTGGCAACCTGTGTTTAGTAATGACACGGATGGGTTTTCATTGGGGTTTGTTTCAAAAGCCCGGTGTGTCTCACACAGAAGCTTAATGATGCCTCGTGTGTCGACATGGAGATGCTAAGCTTCAGTGTTTATCGTGCTGGGGGGAGACTAGTGTGCTACAGAAGTGTTGAATCAGAATGATCCGTCTGTATCCTTTGTGTCCACCTTTAACACATCCAGTGTTCTTCCCAACCGGGGATTCAAACCATCAAACTCCCTCTCTGCAGCAATGCGTCATACTTCATTCACTCTTTCTTTAAAGACGGAAAGGGTGGAAGAACAAAAGAGGAGATGAAGATTTCAATGAAGACAGAGAGAGAGAGAGAGAGAGAGAGAGAGAGAGAGAGAGAGACAGAGAGAGAGAGAGAGAGATGGAGAGAGGTTGGTTTAAATGTATCTTTATTTCTTGTTAAGTTCCATTTACAGTTGATCAAAAGCTACAACAAAATTAAATCATTCAAAAAAACAAAATTTAAATACTAAAGAAAACAGGAATAAGTTGAGAACCAGAGCATTGTCTCTGACTGAAACCAGAATGTCTTTCAGATTCCAAATGTTCACAGAGTTCAGTGTTCTTTGTCAGTCTGTGTCCATTAGTCCACAGGGGGTTTATACCGGGACCACCAACAGCCCATTGGGGAGGATCCCCTGCCAAACAACTCGGTCTACCTCAACACCCGCACTCCTTCATCGTCCCATTGGTCAGATAGTATACAGTCTCTTGTCTCTGTCTCTGTAAGACAGACTGGTGGAACGGTGTCAGACCAGTTAGAACCACTGACTGGGGCTGAAGTAGGAACAGGTGTTTGTCACAGCCCTCCTCAGCGGCACACAGGCAGTATCAGTCCACGGCAGGCTGAAGCTGTACAGCAGTCTCTGAGCTGTCTAAAGGCTGTGATGGGTGATGCGATGTCCACCAGGCCCTGCCCTCCCTCCTGGACCGGCAGGTACAGCACCGCAGATCTCAGCCAGTGAGGCGCTGACCAGAAGAAGTCCACAGCTGCCCTCTGGATGTCCTTAATCAGGCCCTGTGGTGGAGGCAGGACTACCAGTCTGTGCCAAAGGGTCGAGGCAACCAAGGCATTGACAGTAAGGACCCTCCCCCTGTAGGAGAGCTGAGGTAGCAGCCATTCCCGTCCAATAGACCTTCCTGTCACCTCATCAATATTTAAAAAAAAAAAAACCTCACCTTGTGCACTGAGAAAAGAAACAGAGCGGTGATGTAGACAGTTAGAAGAACCAATAACAGAAAAAATAAGTGAATCACATCCATCATAGACTCACTTAGAGGTTTTTAACCTTTTTGCACCTTTCCCTTCATCTCTCTTCATTAGCTTCCTGAGATTCGTCACGTGCTTCTTTAGACGGAAACGTTTCTTTCCATCTAGTGACTCCATACCGACCGCTCTCGGTCTGTAGCACTTTCAATAAACTTTTCTGCGTCTGGAAAATAGTCTAAAACATCTACAATTTTCCAAATGTTTCATCCAGGAACTTATTAATGTCCTTTAACTTGTACAGATCTCCAGTTAATAACATTGAGTAGTCATCACTGAGACCTTCAGAGTCAGAGTCATACTCCATCTCCTCCTCCACAACACAAGCCCCCCCACTCTCCTCTGGACCAGCAGCCTGACTTTGGTCAGCTTCAGCTGTCGGCCCTTTACTGCTGCCTGCTACACTTTCCCTGATTCCTTCCTCTGCTCCTGCTGTCAGTGCTTCCTCTGCTACTTTCCTTCCCTCTGCTACTTCCCTTTCCTCTACTTCTTTCCTTTCCTCTGTTGTGAGACTCAGAACAGATGAGTCCTCATCAATAACTTTATCTCCGCCTAAACCAGCTCTCTGTTCCCCGTCCTGACTGTCTGTCTGCCTGCTCTGCCCCTCCTCGGCCGGCGTCGACCTCTAGCGTCTGTGAAGGACAGGTAAGGAACATGAACACCTGTCTCCTGAAGGACTGGACATGCCTCAGTTTATTACTCTTACAACCCAGACCCACATTCCTGAAGCTGCTCGCCAGCTTCCCGAAGCGCTGCAGCTCTCGCTCCAACACCTGGTTGGGGATGAACGGGGGAACACCGGAGACGGTGACCCGGGTGGAGGGCACTGCGAGCGGGGAAACCTGCAGATACACGCCGTTCAGCGAGACACCGCTCGATATTAACTCCACCACAAAACGCTCCTCTTTCAGAAACACCAGCACACCTCTGTTCATCCTGGAGGCATAGGACAAGTTGGCGTGTCCCACACGATCTCCCACAGCCAGGAGAACCGCCTCTACCGGGACACACGGGTCGGGCTGAACACGAACTCCATGTCTCAAAGACATGGACGGCGTCTCAGAGGACGCCATCCCCGAGAAGAAACACGGTTCTCTGTCCGCCAAAACACCAAAATACCCCGACGACAACCTCAAACCACCACAACTCAATCACACAGTGAACTATGAAAACAGATTGAAGAACAGTTTGAGAAAAATCACAAAACATTTAGCAACGCTCTCCACGCTTACCACCACCACGCTCTCAGAGAGAGAGAGAGAGACAGAGAGAGAGAGAGACAGAGAGAGAGAGACAGAGAGAGAGAGAGAGAGACAGAGAGGAGGGATGGCACTGAATCCACTGTTACCCTAGCAACCAAGAACCCCTCACCCATTCCCATCAAAGCCCCCCTCATTTACAGTCGGGTCCCGTCAGGTCCCGACCCCGGGCCAACGCTGTAACCATAGCAACCAGGCAGTTACAGCAACAGAGAGAGGCAAACGGCAATAACACGATACCAGATGGATGGATGGATGGATGGATGGATAGGTAGGTAGACAGACTCACAGACAGACAGACAGAGAGACACTCACAGACAGACAGACTCACAGACAGACAGACAGAGAGACACTCACAGACAGACTCACAGACAGACAGACTCACAGACAGATAGACAGAGAGACAGACTCACAGACAGACAGACTCACAGACAGACAGACAGAGAGACAGACTCACAGACAGACAGACAGAGAGACACTCACAGACAGACAGACTCACAGACAGACAGACAGACTCACAGACAGACAGACAGAGAGACACTCACAGACAGACAGACTCACAGACAGACAGACAGACAGAGTAACTATGTCGTGTGCTTTCTCATTGCCCTAACCTCAAAGATAAATTGGTAAACTCCAATTTGTTTCCACAGATTGAGTTCTTGCAACATCTGTTAGCCTGATGGCATCACACATGCAATGCAATACAAATGCCTTTAATCTAGGCGTCACGTCTTTGGGAGAAAAGAATTCCAATCACAATATGTGTTTGTTGTTAAGTTAGTCATCCCCTTCATCACTTGTCCTGGTGGAAAGAAAGATAGAAAAGGGAGTTAAACATTAGAATAGCTGGAGCTCCGGCCCGCGAATGCTTTCTGACTCCTACATAACGGGAGCAAAAGTTATTTACTACAAAGAATATTGACATCTGTGTCAGCCCTAACATTGTCATGGGGGGTTCTACGCTTCTACCACTATTCCATAAAGAAAGGGTTAATATGTTGTGAGAGCATTTACTTGACATTATGGGGATCCTTGATTTGCATTAGAGATTATTATATGGATTCAAATGTAGCTGATTTGTCAGCTAAACTTTCATTCAGGGAACTATGTATGTAACCTAAAATTAATAATGTCAGACAATGTTTGCCTCTTTTCAGGAGGCAGGTGTGAAAATAAATCATTCCTCAACATCTGTCGTTCAGTTTATGTACGCTCTACAGAGGATATGTTTTTTCTTGGACAACTATCATGTTTTCCCCAAATGTTGTACAGATATTTAGACATTCTATCATGAAATAGTTTGAAGAAACAGTGCCGATAACTGGGGTTTAAGGTTTGGGCTGAACTCCGAAGGTCTGCCTCTGCTCGGCCCTGCATTACATCACTATAAGGTGCAAGACGTTAAGCTACCGCACATTTCACTGAAGCCATTCATCACGTGTCCTCTCTCTGATGTATGCGGAGTGAGAAGGTTAACCTGCCTGCATGTGATGGGGACGTTGGTTTTTTATTGCTGAGGTGAGAGTCACGCTGGATCTGCAGGTTAAGACCACGGCTCCTCTCGGCCTCAATGGAGGATTTGACCTCAGACCATTTCTATCATGTTTTGAACTTACGGCCCGTGATATGGTGCCAGGTGATCATTTTCTAATTCACAATAAAAATAAATTGATTAACGAGTTGAATTTGTTTGTACTTTTGATGCAAATAAGGTGCCACAGTGAAAAACATGAAAATAGACAAATGAAGCTCGAGGTGTGGGCTAAGCCCTGGATAGTAAGTCAGTTCATTTGAAAATAGGAATTTCAAAGTTTAATGTTTATTACTTTTATCTGATGAATACTATTAAAGTTACAAAGTATCTTCATTCTTTGTTGATTTGAACCCTTCCCTGTGTACAACAGCGGTAGTGTTTCGACTGCAGCATGGTCTGACAGTCTGCCACCGCAGTCCTGGTTGTGGATCTCCCGTGCCTCCCTTCCCTCCAGTGGGCCCAGCTATACGGCATGGGCCTCCAGCAGCGTGGTGTCCCTCTAGGGGACCGGCGGAGCAACGAGGCAAACCTCATGCTCCTGGCCGGAGGAGGAGGCGCTGCTGCCGGGCGAGGAGCTGTCCACCTCCTGCCGGAGCTTCAGACTGCAGGTCAAAAGCGGCAGTGAAACCAGATCTGAGTCTGTTCACTGTGTGCTAGTCGAGGGTCCCGCTGGACTCTGAGCTGGAGGAGTTTCTGGTGAACCTGCTTGATTTCCTGTTATTTTGCTAAAAATCTGACCCGATAGCTTTGGATTCTCAAAAACTAATTTCTCTTACTTCAATGACCTTCAATAGATTTGAAAGATCATTTGGGTATTTTGTGGATTCTTTCTCAAAATGTACAAAGTTTAAAATTGACATTCTTGCATTGCTGGTGGACACGTCTTTGGTGCCTGACTTTTACTTGAATTGAAGTTTGAGTTGATTTCCTTGATTTGTAACAACGGCAATATAAATGCTTTCGCCAAAACATTGACCTTCATAAATTGAAATGAATGGATTTGAGTTATGAGTGTCCAGCTTTACCTTTTTTATGTTTGATTACTGCAAGCCAACGTCTTTCTTTTTTTTTTTTAGATAACTGACTTGCATCATAAAAGTCAAATCTGAAACAGTTACCGTTTCTATGAACACCTAATTTCACCTGATTTACAACACTATAAATAACATTACAACACACATGCAGGTCCTGCCTCCAAATTCAGACACAGCACAGATTGCCCCCTAGTGTTGCTAATAGTGTACTGCTAGAGGGCGCTGGGACCTGGACTGTGTGTGTGTGTGTGTGAGGTGTTAAGCCTCCTACTCACTGACAGCACTCAGGGAAGTCAAGGGGCTATCTCCTCTCCCTGTCACACACACACACACACACACACACACACACACACACACACACACAC
>NW_022281822.1:0-2919 GCF_004355925.1 Anarrhichthys ocellatus | reverse complement strand
ACACACACACACACACACACACACACACACACACACACACACACACAGAAACAGTCTAAAAAGCTTACACGCTGCACTGCCTCCCACTGGCTGATTGTGGTAAAAGCAGACACTCTGTGTCTCTGTGTGAGAAGTCTTTCCGCACTGATGCATCAGTTGTATACTGTTGACACATGTTACTAGCTAAATGTTCCCAATATGGTGTGCCACGGTTAAGGTTGTTTACGCGTGTACACATGACAGAATAGTCCAAACGAACAATGTCCATGCCACGCTGCTCGGGCTCGCTGCTCTCTCCGATGCAGAACAGCTTGATCGTTCAGAAGCTCGATTCATTCACCTTCACTAAAATACTGGTGACCGTCCGAGTTCAACCCAAGGCGAGCAGCTAAAATGCCAGCGAACAGTGATGTTCACCTGCAGGTCCATTATTTAAAAAGAGATTTAGGTGATTTTTCATACGTGTCAAAATGCTATTTTCTCAAGCCCGTCTAAAAGGTTTTCCCCTGTGACCTAGCTTCTCAGCATGATGACATTATATCCTTATCCATACTCGGAAGCTTAGCAATGCACCGCGCCTGATGCCTCATTGCTTCAGATCTGAAAGTCACAAGATAACAAAGTAAGTGATCGATGCAGCGGCAGACCAGCGACGCCCGTGCCTGGTCTATGAGGTACCGACACTGTCCTCATGAACAGTAAGAACATCTAAAGTATGATGTGTAACATAATACGTCCGGGATTGTAGAGTGTGAACGTTGCAGGTCAATGTTTGTTTACCTTCACAGAATAGGAAACTTGAGGTATTGAGCCCAATCAGGCTCTGCATGTCTGCTCATTCAGAATATGGGCTTTGACTGTAACAATCACAATATCCTGTCAACTGTAGAATACTTGTTACAGAACGTGCAGATAAATTATTGACAGATTTCAACAGCACTATTTTCAGACATGGAAGTTCATATGTTCAATAACAACAAATTGTAAATGAAATATGGTCACGGTCACATATTCAACATACAGTTTGAGTTTGATGCCTTGAATTCTGGACTAAATTAAAAAGAACACCTCTTGAAGCTGCCATTCTTACAGCCCAGTAGCCCGATAGGAATTCATACTGGACAATTCCACATGCCGAGGTTCACTGCTCATGGTGGCTGCAGGACCTGACTGTCATGCTGGGGGCTGGAGGCTTGTGTCCCATAAAAGACCTGCAATTTAGAACTGTTTCTATTAACCCAATGTGATCTTTTCTTAACCTTAAGTGCTTTAGTTGTCTTACTGCATCGTAACAAGAGTGCATCTACCCTAACAGTAGTGTTTTGTGGTGGAAGAATGGTGGGGCAACAACTGCTTTGCACAGATGCAAAATCAGAAAAAATAACACATTTTATAATTTGCTATTTCACATCCTCAACACAGTAACACTGGTGATACTTGTTCTCAACTGTCTGTTATACTGCTAAATTCCCTGTTTCTATGTGCTGTCAGTTAAGGAATGTTTGCTCGACTAAGATGCTTAATTAAGATCCATTCCCTCCAAATAACACACACAGGAAACGCAAACCAGAGCTTTTGTTTTAAAGTTGTTGAATCTCAAGTTCTTCTTCCAAACACATACTTTCAAATGTGAGATATTCATGATGAGCCCAGTTACTATCTTCTTTAGA
Source organism: Anarrhichthys ocellatus (assembly GCF_004355925.1). NCBI lineage: Eukaryota > Metazoa > Chordata > Actinopteri > Perciformes > Anarhichadidae > Anarrhichthys > Anarrhichthys ocellatus. The sequence goes on along the minus strand of NW_022281822.1, from coordinate 1,249 downwards.
AGAAACACTAACTTCTGCCAACTACGAACTGATTACAAAACCATTACTTTCTGCATGCGGGTGGTTGTTTTCCCACATTTGGGGAACGTGGGACTATTCCACCATAGCGTGCTGTCAATGTGGCGAGTATCTGTCTATCGCCATATAAGTGGATGAACGAGCAGATTAATGTTGCTGCTACTTTAATAATATCATTACGACTTTACGACCAGCACACCTTTGTATGCTGCTGCCACCGTTTCTTTATCTCCCGGTGGCGTTTCTCTTCCGTCCTCAGTGGTTGTGAGTTTTGTTCAGTTTTTTCCTAATTCTTGGTCTCCTCCTCTTCCCATGTGCTACAATGGGTGATTTTGGTGAGTCTGTTGCGTTGGGGGCCACAAACGACCCGTCGCCCTTCGCAGCATGATTGAACCGTACTATTATGACATTCAACCAGCAACACCTGGGACAGGTCGTCTTCCAATCAGAAGATCAGCAGATCGATCCCTGGCTCCTCCAGTCCATTTTGAAGTGTGCATTTGTGACGTGCAGGTCGTTGCATGGTAGTCTCTGCCATCCATGTATGACTGTGTGTGTGACAGGGGCTTTGCAAATACAAGTCTGTTTACATTTTATTTGTCAAGCTCAGATATGGTAAAAAAAAGTGTTTTTTGTCAAATTAGACATAAACAAAAACTCCACCGTGTGTAACTTCATCTACTGTTGACATTCTTGAATGATCGGGTTACAGGGAGAAAATGTAAACCTAAAGGATCATAAGGTTGCATTATATATATATCATCAGACCATGTGAGCAAAAATCTTTTCACTTGTAGAAGAGCAACTCTCCGTTCATTGACTCTCCGTCAAGTATGAAAAACCTGACATCCTGTGATGTGTGCAACATTAGTTTGGCACCAAATTAAACGAATTGAATCACTGTTTTTAAACACGGTTCATCCTCAAGACAGGGCATCAAGATCAAGTAATAATAATGAAGGACCTACCCTGTCAGCATGAGTGGTGCAAAACCAGTCGGTACTCAATAATCCTGTTTCAGGGCCTGTGGACTCTTCTGCCCATCAGCACACGCACACACACGCACACACACACGCACACACACACACACACACAATCATTTGAACAAGAGACTGCGCAGGTGAAGACGGACGGAGAGAAAATATCTCCTCATCAGGTTCAGTTTTGAGCAGGATTATTAATATACACACACACACACACACACACACACACACACACACACACACACACA
>NW_022281821.1:0-9560 GCF_004355925.1 Anarrhichthys ocellatus | reverse complement strand
AAGCACACAGCTAAAATAACAAAGGAGTGGCTTCGGAACAACTCTGTGACCATTCTTGACTGGCCCAGCCAGAGCCCTGACCTAAACCCAATAAAAATAATAGAAATAGAAATAAAATGAACTTTTTTGATTTTAGCAAATGGCTGCAATGAAACGAGTGAAAAATTTAAAGGGGTCTGAATACTTTCCGTACCCACTGTATATAGGTGAAGAAAAATAACCCACAGGTTCCCCATTCACATTTGCTGTACGTACCCACAGGCAGACTTTTGTGATCATTACAATTGTGTTATGATCAGAATTGGTTTACGCACAGTCCTGGTGGAGACATCCTTCCCTGCTGTTGCAGGTTGGACTGCTACTCTGCGGCTCTTCTAGGTGCTGTGTCATGCGTTTATCTAAATGCGGAAAAACAGGACAGCAGAGTGGTACAGTAGCTATTTAGCAGTGTGACTCCCCAAGAGTGAAAACACACACGACAACATTGCTCCAATTAAAACAAAGTATGTGGTATTGAGAGACCCAGGTAAATACCACATATTGACATTTTCTATCTACGGACATCTGTCTCTTTCAACTGTAATCAGTCAATTGCCATGATCTTATGTGCTTTTACTTCTGGCCTGGAGTATGACATTGTTTTACCTTTTCATTTCAGAAAAAGTGTGTGATTCTTCTCCCATATATATTTACACACCAGTGTATTTGCATCTTGAATATTTCCTTTTACTTTCTGCTCTTGAAGTGTGATTGTCCTCGGGGGACAGTCGGCAGAGAGAGAGGAGCAAAGAGCGGCAAGTGATGTCGAAAAAGGGAGATTGCTTAAAAATAAGTAAGGTTGATGCTGGTGCAAAGATGACAGTTTCTCTGACACCATTTTGTCAAGGTTTAAAGTACTGGCAGCCCATTTCTCACTGAATGAGAGAAGTGAAGAGAGGCACATAGAAAGATCAGAGGGACTTTGCTGAAGCCCCAATATGCAGTTATGACACTGGAGGAAAAGGACTTTTTTCATATTTGTTGAAACCGGTCTACACGTTTTTACTGTTAATGGATCTCATTACTCTTGAACACATTCACTCTAGTTGCATATTAATGACTAAATGTCTGTGTCAACACAGAGAACCAGACATGATGTAATCTGCTCCTAGTTCTCGAAAAGCTAAAGGAATTTGTTTTTTAAACATTCTGTTTCAGACAACTTACTAAAACCTACAATTTAAACTGCAGTGAGTCACACAGTAACTTTATCATTGTGTTCATATACAATCAATTAGTCATACAGTTATCACTTTAAGCATATAAGGATCTAATTCCTTCATCACATCACTGTAGTTTATTTTGACTCAATCACACGTACAAAGGATAATCACTAGTTCACCAAATTTTGGATTAATATGCTTCATAAAATCATCCCCAACAAATGCACTATTAAAACAACAGTGTCCAGCTATTTTAAGAAATAAATGACCCCTTTTTATTTTTAATTTTTTTTGAGTACTATGTATGGGCATTTGTGCCCATTCTCAAACATACATCTTTCAGTACAAACCAATAGGCTTGGAGCTGAGAGGCACAGACAAGAAGGTTAGACAGTATCGAGAGACGGACTAACACATAGGTTGTTTATCTCTTCACAGTATTAAATGACGAAAAGAAAAATACAAAAGAACATCAGTATCCTTTAAAATAAAGCATCACTTTTAATATACTGTAGTTAAACTGTATAAGCTGCCTCATGTAACATACATTGGCAATGAGGCACATGTTCGTGCTTCATTGTGTGTACTTACATTAATCCTCACACAAACCCAATTGATCACAGCTTATTCTTTTTCCCCAATTAAATATTGCTAAAAATGAATAACGCTTTTCTTTCCTCGATTCAGTACGATGCTAAATGATTGAATGACATTGGCACACTACACACTCAAAGCCTTATTAATGGAAAACTCTGACCACAAGCTAAAGTCCTTTCTGTTTGCCTGTTCTTCAACTTCTAGGTTGCTTTTGCTGCTCTAGTTTGCATAAATGTGGAAATGTGAAAAACATAAACATAGAAAAATCAATATCTGGTCTCACACCAAAATTTCACTTCATGGATTGAGACTAATGAATGTTGACAGCCTCTTTCCTCAAATGCGTTACTTTCCACGAGCTGTAGCTGCATTTGTTTCTGACCTGTCAGCTCTGTTCAGTACATGAATATACTGGAAACACTCAACTGTTGTTTTCTTTCCAAGATTCAGTTTCCTGTTAGCAATCACTGAAATGAAACACTCTGATAAGGGAGACATTTGAATTAGAGGTACACTTATTTTGGTGAAAAGCTCACAACCAGAAAACAAGCACAGTCTGCCTGTTCTTGTTCTGCATCCACCCACGTAGCTGATGGACATGTATGTTCTCTAAACGTGACGTGGCTGCTGTGGTGGCACAATGCACACAGGCCTGAGGCAGCGGACATTGACAGCTCTGAACAACAAAAGAGGACAATTTCAGCAAAACCAGCAGTGCTGCTGTCAACTGACGACAGGAGATCACTGTTTGAACTTCTGAAAGTTGAAAAGACTTCTTCCCTAGAGGACAAGCACTGTGGATAATTACCATAAACCCTAGGGTCGCAAATCCTAACCCAACATTCATTTAAAATTGTTTGTTGTTCCCTCTCCTTTTAGCTCAGTTTTTGTCCCCAAGTCTTTAACCAACTCTCTAAAAAGATATCTTGCTCTTTTTGCTGCTCAAAGCTTCACTATGTTCACCAGCTAGTCTCTCTTTGTCTATCTGATGTTTGGTGGTTGATGAAAGCAGCGATACTGCATGCCCTCCATGTTGGGGGGCTGAATAGTTAGTACCACTATTTCTACGATGATGTCCCCGGCCTTGGATTTTATTTCAGTCACACTGTTTTTGACAGTTTCAGTTTGTGATTCAGTTTGTAAAAATAGATTTCCCCATCACAATGTGCCAGTTAGTGAGAAGAAATGAAGTCCTATGGTTCTGTGTGTAACAGCCTTAAAGCAGACAGCGCTATTTGAGACGGCTACCTGTATATTAAGGGTCACCTTTTTGTTGTGGGATGATGGATGTGGAGGCGGCATCAGCCCTTAGGTGACACAGGTGATGTGTTCTCTGTTATCACTGCACTAATGGGAGAGAAAGCTGCAAAAAGGCATCAATCGTTACCCACTGCAACCACCACGGTCACAGATTAACCAGCCTCTCTGATTTATTTTTCTCTTTGCTTTTCACTTTTCATCTTTTTCTTGCTTTTTCTCTTTTCAATTGTTGCATCCCTGTTTATTTTCTCTGATGCCTTTAAAACAGTTTATCTACATCTTTAAATTCCTGAATCTTATGTAATATTTTATTGTTTCAGCACTTATTGTTATTATTACATTGTATTTTTCCTTGTTAAAAAACCTTTACTGTTTTCTACTAACAGCTAAGACAATTGATGTTTACAGTTAATTTAAGTTAATTTTCCAGCCTTTTTTCATGTAGTATTTGCACACAGAACAATACCTGCCCTCACATAGCATTCAGGGGGGCGTAACCTATGCTAATATTAAACAAACAGCCATGTCCCTGCAGTTTTTGATCAAGTCGGATTCCTCACTCAGCACACCTGGGAAAGAGCAGATTTGGATAGATAAGAACCTATGGTGCATCTGGAGTTGACTTCAATATTGACTTCTTGTTATTCAAGAGAAGTGGCTTCATGAGGCCAATAGTGTGTTTATTTCTACTAATAGAAGAGTATCGGTAACCCCTTTCCCAGCCTGCATTCCAGGACTCAAGTGAATTTCCTTGGTATCCTAAATTATTCAAACATTTGAGTGACCTTCATGGTACACTGGGATGGTTTGCAGCTGACTGTGAAGCAGTTGAGAGTAAGTATCTCCAAGTCACGCCAAGTCATATCCAAGTATCATGGCAGCTATATGGCTGGATATGGCAGTGCAATAGTCACAAAATGCAATCGGTTGGTTTCATGTACATGGACACAAATTGTCAATTATTTTAGGGGTAGTTCAGGATGAAAAGTCAATTAGGATCCTTTTTTGTGTTGGACACACAAACTAAACACATCCATAAGCAATGGTCAGACCAAGTGACATGAATTTTAGATAAAGACCACTCATGGTGGGCTGGAGGTGGATGGGTCCAACAAACACAAGACCTTAAACCAACAGATTGGTGTTCGACCTTGTGTCCCTCAGTGTTGTTGTGGTTTTGTTGCCTAAACCTAACCTTCACGGCGGTTTTCCTGAACCTAAATACGTGTTTTTGTTTCCTTAACCTAATTGCCCTTACAGCTAAGTTCCATTTCAGACAAACTTGTGTATTCTCCCATTTAGTTTTGTTCATTTAGGCTGGTGTGAAAGCCGTTGAAGTTTGGAGCAAACTAAACATCAAGGCCAAGACTACCTGAAAACGTGGGTCTCAATCTGTTTATTTGGGGAGTAAAAACACATTAATGAATCCACTGATCATGGGAACTGTCAAAGACAACCAACTGAATTAATATACCAGTTTAAAAGCGACCTGGGGAACAGGGTGATGATCTCATCTTGAAGAAGCTCAGGTAAAACTGCTGCTCCTTTATGGTGACAGGTGTCAGTTTGGGTGGCTCAGGCATCTGTTAGGGATGCTTCCCTCAAGACCCAGAACATGCTGAACAGACTACATTTCCTATCTGGCTCGGAATGCCTTGCGATTCTCATCGAGAAGTTGGACAGTGTGGCTAGAGCAAAGAAAATCTGGCTTACTTTACCTTGCTTGGCCGGTCTTAGATCTGGATTAGTAGTTAAATTAGGTGGCAAACTTTTGGTCTGAAAAGTGAAGCCAATGGTGAAGTCGCTGGTTGCAAAAATAAGTCGGATTGTATAGAAGACTATGAGAAAATGACTCTACTTCTCTCTTGATTTATTACCTCAGTAAACATTGAAAACATGAGGTTATGGTCTCAATCGCTAGTTTAAAATCTTCTTCAATACAGCATGATGTTCATTTCGTAAATGATGGTCCATTTAGAGTCAAATAGACCATAAAGCAGGAAAAGCTTTAGGGCGTGGTTTCTTTGTGATTGAGAGGTCGTGTTGTACTGTCTGTCTTACAACTATATCTGTTTGTTTTTTCAGTTCATCAAGGTTGATTGCAATGGTCGCATAGAAATGGCTTATTCAGCGTTTTGTTGATCTTAGCTTCACCCTCTAGTCTTACTTCTGGTCACAGAACTGATGGCAAGATGGCAACAGCCAAAAAAACAAGATGGTGATTGCTGAACTCGAAGCTTCAAAAACGGCAGCCGACAAACCAATGGGTGACTTCACAGGGACTATGTCCACTTCTTATACACTATGACTAAAATGTATGAATGGATTTGTGTTTTTTAAGTAACTGTTACGATGTTGCCAGATTGTGACTACGGGTCAGTTGTAAAAAGCAAATCTTAAAGGTCTATTTTTAAATTCCGTGTCAAATTAAGAGGCAATAACTTCATCATAGGCATTCCCTCCTTGTTGTTCAATATCAGTAGACATTTTGTCTCAGTAATGCGGGCGTAAGATGAAAGCTGTCCTTTAGCTCTTTGAAGCCTTGATTGATTCTGTGACTGTTACGTGCCGTGTTGTGCTTTCCTTCTGTTCACCCTCAGTGTCCTCTCGGGTGCCACCCTCTGTCCCGGCTGCCAGCTGCAGTGGCTGATTGGACGCGGCTGCGTTCAATCGCGATTAGCGGTGGCTAAGAGAAGAGGAGCTCCTCATGGACAACCCCTTGGGCCGAAACTGCAGCAGTACGTGTGGCTGCGTGTTGCTATAGGATCAGTGGATCGCCCCAGCTACAGCCGTGTGGGCTGTTGTCAGCATTGTGCTTATCAATTAGTGTCGCTCTCTGGTTATCAGAGAGTTGTTTTCTTTTGCTGCCGTGTGAGCAGCTAGCCATTTTTCAAATAAATATTCCTGTTAAACCCTCATCAGTGCTCATTCTCTCTTTCCCCGGGAAATTAACATCGTTACTCTCCGCATCCCTTAGACGCCAAACGGGGAACGTAACAGTGACGCTCCCAGTATAATTAGAAATGGCAGTAGGAGAATATCAATGCCAAGGAACTTGGAAGTGGCCACGGAAACATCAGTGCTCAAGTCTTTTAACTTTGAACAAAGGACAATGCTGCTGTTTGTTAACATTATTCCTTCCACAGCCTGGCATTTGTTGAATAGTGATACATCAGGGACAAGCTTATTTAATTTTGCCTTTATGTAATATAACGTCTGAATTAAAATAAAACTCCAGTCTGGTTAGCATATATGCACATAGGGTATTCTCCGGTGAGTCCACCCACAGAGGAGCTTGGAGAATTGTGCCCCTGTGCTCCATACTGCACTTCCACGCTGTGTAGAGGAGGTAGCCATACAAAGTGATATGAGGTGGAGCTGAGGCGGGCCAGGTGACAGCAGGGAGACATTGACCTCAGACGGCACCCACCCTTCATAATCATGTCCAACTTTAGGCCTTTATATAATTCAAACAGGGAAGTTATATATTAAATTATCCCCCATACAGTTGTCATGAACCGGTTTGTTAGCTATAAGAACAAAAACCTTTTTGTTGCACCAGGCTGTCGTGTTTTTATTCCTGCTGTAAAGTTGGACATTATCACACGGGGGTCTATGGGAATTGACCCGCTTTTGTAGCCAGACTCAAGTGTCCATTTGAGGAACTGTTTTGGCACTTCCTCATTGGCTTTATTTTTTAGCACCAGAGGTTGCCTCTTGGTCAATGCAGAGTGCAATGCAAATTTTTAGAAGCGCCATGATTGCATCAAAGTCAATGGAAAGACTCGATGGACGAGGATTCACCAGGAGAGCAGGAATTGGCATCAACAAAATGCTTCAACTTGTGCAATTAAATTTGTGCTCCTCTCATTGAATTAATCTGTTACATAAGGTCTGAGTTCAGTCAGAGACTGAGCTGAACAATACAAACACAGACACACTCCCACGCTCACAGCTAACGTCTGTACAGTTGGTACAGAGGCTGTTTAGGGCGAACAAACAGACATTCCAGCGGTCAAATCTATGCAAATGACACGAGGCGCATCCAGTTACATTCTGCATATATTTACACCTTGCAGAACATGTGCTCTTCTTGATACCCAAATGAAAAAAGGACATGTTAATGTGAGGTGGTAAATAGGGTAAAAGAGGTGGCAGATCATTTTAGCCAATGACAATATTGAAAACATATTCCAAAATGTAAAAATATTTTTTTTGGTGTAAAGAAAATGTGTTTTTCCTGTAAGATCTGTATGTACTGCAAATGTCTAGAGTAAAGAAATGATGCTCGGCTATCTCGAGAAAATGTATTGTGATATATATCCCCATATGGATTATGTGTCTCCCTTCTTGATCCCATACTGTATATCACACAGAGCCAATAAGCCCTGCGGATAGGATTGATTCATACTCTTTTGACCATTTTTAGCCAAAGATGATGTATGTCATAACAGAGGAGGTTTAGAATTACCTTAGAGTTTGTAAATGATAAATGGTTCCCTGCTTCATGCTTGAAACTTAAATATAACGGCATAGTGAACAGTGTCATGGTCACTTTCAGAGCCAGGTGATGTTACAGCTGCCTCTGCGACCCACAGGTCCTTTATGCATGTCAAGCAGAGTAACCTAGTGGGTTTGTCAGGTGGAATCAGGTGTTCCCCCCCTTACAGCTGCTGCTTGTTCTCTCATTACCCAGGTGTCTTTAGCTTGTGGTCGTGGCCAGACAGTGCTTCTCTCAGCTTGTTATTTTTGTTCCTCTGTCCTCCAGTCAGTGACCCTGAGATCACTGACAGGCGATACGTGTCATCAGTAATTGACGTCGCTTCACAATGGCACCGGACTGAGAAAGGATATTTCAGGTATGGAAAATGTATGCAATAAAAGTCATTTGCAAGAGGTCTTGAAAATTTGCTCCCGTTAGACAGCATTCCTGATATATAGCTTGTCAGTTTGTCCAGCCTCTTGAGTCTTTGGACTTTTATATCAGTCTCCAGCTTGTTACCTGCTTTTAGTTATGGTTGTGTAAATGTGTTATTGGATCTGTCTGTCATTCTCTCTGTAGTGCCACTTTACACATGAGGGTCTTGTCATGCTGATCCCCACATGAAAATACAGCACTGCTTATCAATTCACACTTCAGCCAATCTTGCAGACAACAGCTTTAACTGGCTTGTTATATTATTATATACTAGTTCTTCTTTGCCCATGCAGGCATGGTTCTGAGTCGATTCACAGTGGGAGAGTGTGTCTGTAATCTTATTTTAGGATGTTCTTGAGTTGAACCTCAGAAGGTGCTAAAGGAGTATCTGGTACACTGAACATGTGTGTGAATGAGCAGCACCAGGGGTTTACTACAGGTCTCTAACCACTCAAGCAATAGCACATAGGCTGTTTGGCAAATTTAGAAAAACTACCTTAAGCTGAACATCCCAGTCTCTCTGGCATTAAATCAAAGATGGCCCCAGATTTTTTCCAGAACCCCTGATCAGAATCAGCTGGTAAGGAAATGTAAATGGAACAACCATCCTTGATTTTATATGGTTTGTTTTGTGAAAGAAAAACACCTGCTTCACTCTATATGGAGGACTAAAGCCAGAAATACTTCAATTGCACACAAAAAACAACAAGTATAACTCTTGTTTCAGGTAACTTCATCTCCCTACATGGGAAAAACTAGATTAGTGAATCATGATCTTGGACCGAGATTGTAAATCTGCTTTGACTGGTTTTGAGTATGGAATAGAATATCCAGGGTTGATGTAAGTGCTTTAATCATTAATTGTATCTTATTTGGAGTTTAGCTGTACACAAGGGACATGCCTGTTCCAGATTCCTCGGTATGCTTTAATGCATATTTCAAGCTGTGAAGTTTCAGCCTAGTTGCCAGGAAAACATGTTGCCATTGTATGTTACCATGGGACACGTTGAATGTGGATGTATTACTTTTAGTGGAAGCAAGTGACAAAGTGATATATCCATCGACCATTATTGAAAGTTACGTGGTATAATAACAAGTATAACAAGTGACAAAGGGCAGGTGGGAGGTGGGGTAGACTGGTCTAACCAACACAGGACTTTCACCCAGGAACAGACGTGGTTATGTTAGTGGCGTGCAAAAAAATGTGGAAACAAATCTTTTGGAACTCTTTTTATTTCCGGTATGTACTAGGTCAGCCTGTTGAACGTACTGAGTGCTCATGAATCCCTGACTTACTCTCCCACTTGCTGTTATCGTAGGTTATCTCACACTGCCTGCTACGGTGGCGCAGTCACTCGAGACGTAGATAGCATACACGGACACAACAGAGCCGAATGAACGAGCCAACACCACTTAAAATGAGACTTAAGTTGAGATAGATAGCACGGCAGGTTGATGGCGCATTCACATGCTCCTTGGATGGTCCGTTTTCCAGAGTTTTTTTATTTTATTTTTATTATGTACATATATATGTACATACATATACATATATATATATATATATATATATATATATATATATA
>NW_022281820.1:8887-9564 GCF_004355925.1 Anarrhichthys ocellatus | reverse complement strand
AAAGGAGGAACAGGAGGACCAAGAGCCCCTCCGCATAAAAGAGGAACCAGAGGAACTCTGGACCAGTCTGGAGGCAGAGCACCTCAAAGGGCTGGAGGAGGCAGATGTCACCAGGTTCCTATTCAATACTGTTCCTGTGAAGATTGAAGATGATGATGAGATACCTCAGTCTTCACAGCTTCATCATAGTCAAAAGGAGGATAACAGAGAGGCAGAGCCTCCAGCCAGCAGCTCAGCTACTGATGGAGAGGACTGCGGAGGATCAGGACCAGCCGGGAACTTAGATCCAGATCGTCTTGCACAACCGAATGCTAATGATGAAATGGTTTCTGACTCCTCTGAGATGGAAGTCAGTTTTGATGATTGGCAAAAGCCTTTGTTAGATTCTGGATCAAAAACAGAGAACAGTGATAGTGATTGGAAGGAGACCAGGGCACCAGATTCTGCTACACATGCTCTGAAAGTTAAGGAAACAATTGTAAGGGATGTAGTCTGTAACACTGGCAAGAAATCCTTCAGCTTCTTCAAGTGTAGTAATAGATTTTTCTACAAGGGGTTTCATTCACAGAAAAGAGTCCAAACGGGAGGGAAACGATTTGGATGTGATGTTTGTGGGAAAAGATTTACAGAGCAGGGAAGTCTGAAGAAACACATGAGAGTTCACACAGGAGAGAAAC
>NW_022281820.1:0-8877 GCF_004355925.1 Anarrhichthys ocellatus | reverse complement strand
GCAGGGAAGTCTGAAGACACACATGAGAGTTCACACAGGAGAGAAACCATTTGGATGTGATGTTTGTGGGAAAAGATTTACAGAGCAGAGAGGTCTGAAGAAACACTCAAGAATCCATGCAGGATAAAAATGTATCTTTTCACTTTGTTGTGAAAGATGAATTACATAAATGTGTTGTCTGGAACCACTGCAGTTTTCATTGTCTTATATTTTCGTCTTTGTTTGTAAATGAGAAGAAAGGGCAAGTGTTTTCCAAACATTATATATATATATATCTTAATTACATTCAAATCAATGACAACACACAGTAGGTCTGTGATGGTGGAAACTAAAACAGGAACCAAAGACTTTGTTCATCAGGGCAAATATGTGTATTGGAATTGCAACATTTAGTTTAATGTCTAATCAACACATATTCAAACTGATTGTATTTTAAAAGTGTAATGGGGGGAATATGAGACCTTCTGTATTAGAAGAAATGCAGAAATGTTGTCATGGCCAGCCGAGGATGTTTTGAGATCATCAATTATATCACTTATTTCTTGAATATTTGGGGGCATAAAATTAGAGATAATAGGGACATTTGTTGGAATAAAATCCAGTGGATTCCCATGACAAGCCGGAATAGCTAATTATAGCCAATATTTACAAAGAATTCATTAAATTTTTGAGTGATATCAAAAGGCTTGTCAAGAGAATTGTCACCATCAAAAAAGACTGAAGGAAGCTCTGGGGTTGTCTTTTCTCTTAGCACTTGATTTATTACTTTCCACGTGTTTTTTATATCTTTTGAGCACTTCATAAATGTTTCACTGTAATATTTCTTTTTTGTAGATCTAATGATATGGGTATAATTATTTCTACAGGATTTATAAGCCCCATGAGTAAGAGGCGTGGGATTTGAAACATATTTTCTGTAGAGTTTATTTTTTTTCCTCAGCAACTTCAGTAAATGTATTGTGAACCAGGGCTTACTAACTTGACTGCTTTTCTTGGTGGAACTACAAATTGGAAAACAATCATTGAAACTAAGGTTAATAACTTTCATAAACTTCTGATATGCCAAATCAGCGTTATTTTCCACATATAGATCATCCCATGAAATACTGGTAAGAATATCTTTAAATTTTGAAATATTTGATTTGCTCATAATTCTTTTCTGCATAATTTTCTTAGTATGTTTAGCTCTCTTAAACTCGATTAAAGAGTACTGGAAAATGGGAAAATGATCTGACAAGTCGGAATACAAGACTCCAGATTTGGTTCCTTCACTCAAAGAATTGGTTAAGATGTTATCAATCAAAGTCACTGCATTTACTGTAACTCTTGTTGCTTTATGAATACGAGAGAAGTAACTGGAGTAAAGAATATTGAGAAAATCCCCAGTAGGAGTATGTAGTCGATTTTTTAAAAGGTTTATATTGAAATCTCCTAAAATGTAACAAAGTTTATCCTCATTGTTTATCAGGTCAAGAGAACAGCCCAGACGGTCATTGAAAACTTTGATGTTGGAGTCAGGTGGGCGATAAATAGCACCAACAATAACATTCTTTCCACCAGAGAGCTCGAAAAAAACAGATTCCACATCCTCCCTATCGGACTTCAACGTGAGATCATCCCTAATTTTGAATTCATAGTCACCGTGAATAAACAGAGATACTCCACATCATCATGCTTCAGTAAGGATAAATAATGAATAAATTTGTCATAATTGCTTGGGAGACTTCTTATATTCAGATGAAAAGTAGAGAATGTATTATGTGGCAGAGAAACAAATAAGTCAAACTGAGTTTCATCATAAAAACGACAGAGGTTAGATACATCAAGTGATGAAAAAAAATGTAAATCTGGGTCAATATCAAAATTATAAGAGTCACTGGTAGAGAGATCAAAAGGCGTAAAGGTCTGGCCTTCCAGATCAGATGTGTTGTAGACCATAGTGTATGTAGAGAATCATGTATACAGATACAAAAAAAATCTAAACAGTACTTAATACATTCCTAATGTTGGAGACTAAGGAGCCAGACTGAACGTTTCTTTGTTGATGTGGGTTTTGGGAAGGTGGATGGACAATAAGTTTGTCGTATCTCAAATATGCAATGTCACCTCTCTCTCGAGCTGCCTTCATTGCTGGGAGTAGTTCCTTTCTTCTTTGGCGGATGGATTCAGGGAAGTCCTCATCGATAAAGATGCCTGAGCCCTTCAAATGTTTAGCTTTATGTAGAACAGAGAGTTTATCCTGCAGCCGTAGAAATCTGACCACAATGGGTCGGGGCTTTTGTGAAGATGAAATATGCTTCCCAACCCTATGGGTCCCATCCAACTCTATCTTCAGATGATCCAGTTGTAGTTTTTCACTGAAGAGTTTTCTCACCTTTTCTTCACAGTCAGTCAGGTTTTCTTTACCAGACTCTTTAATGCCGTCTACCACAATATTATGGCGTCTGGACTGGCCCTCCAGATAGTCTGACTTGTCTGAGATTGAGATCAAACCTTTGCAGATTGTGTCCAAATCTGTCCTGGTTTCATTACAATTTTTGAAACCAGTTTTACATGACATTTTAAAATCATCTAAATCTTTTTGAGTCATTTCTAGACTCACCTTAAGATCATAGGTCTGCTTCGACAGATCATCAATCCTCCTGTTTGAAGAATCAACTATGATCTGTACACATGTTTTGAAGCTTTTTTCCTGTTGTTCAAGCAAAGTTTTGTAGAAGTCTTTTTGTTGGTCCAACAATTCACGCACTTGAGCCATGGTGACATGTTCCTCAGTGGTATTGTTTGAAGCTTTGGGTGGCATGGTCAGGTCCTTAGGCTTCAAGGCCTACCAGGCCCAAAGATCAGCAGGATGAAGCCAGAAAACCTCCACAAAATACCAATAATGTCCACAGTTTATCTGAAAAAGGTTGTTTGGAGACTTCTTGATTCAGTCTAGTACTGGGATTTTAGTAATAGGTAGGATTCCTCAGATTATAGTTGGTTAGCAATGCCAACCACAAGATCACAGCTGCACAGCAGCAGCCATCAGAAGCACAGCAGCAGCCATCTTGGAAAAGGGGCGTGAACCTTTAGTTTAATGTCTAATCAATACATATTCAAACTGATTGTATTTTAAAAGTGTAATAGGGGGAATAGGAGACCTTCTGTATTAGGCCATGTCCATACTACTCCGTTATCGTTTGAAAACACATGTTTTGCTACGTTTACACTGAGCGCCCACACTACGCCGGCGTTTTCAAGCACCGAAAATGGAGGAGTTTGAAAACACCGGGGTTGCTTATTCGTTTGGACGGTCGTAAACGGATAAGTTTGGAAACGATGACGCCCATACCCACGTTCGCTACTTGATTGGTTCTTAACAGTCATGACGTGTCCTTCCCTGATTCGTCACACACCTATCACGTGACCGATTCCCGGAAGTCATAAACAACAACATTGATTACCGATCGACTACCAGGTTAATTTAACATGGACAACTGATTACAGGTGTTACTGACCTTGTTGTTTTTACTAGCAACTGTTCAGTTAAAGTCTGCATTATTACGGAGGAAGCAGCTGCTATTGGAGCGATCAGTGAGCAGCGTGTCCAGCGGCGTTATTAGATCTACGGAGCGGACGTCTGAAGCCACAGTTAGCAGCTTTAGGGAGGGTGATGGACACAAAACGGAGGACTTTCCTGTCCTTTTTAATGCTTATTTTGTTCTGCACAGCTATTGTGAAGTCCGCAGATAAAATGTAAAGGAACAAAAGCAGTAATTGCTCTCCAGTAGGACAGATACTTCAGCCACCAGCAGAGCTACGAGTGAGATCTACGGACAACAACAAAACCGAGAGGGAACGAGTGAGAGACGTGTGTTGACCACATTTATGGATCCATAATCTAGTAAACTATTATGTGGAAGTGTTGATTTTAAAGTGAATTTGATGTGTGAGAAAGACCTGCAGCGCTGTAACTAACATTAAGTCTGAAAATAAAACTTTCCACGAAATGTGTCTGTTTGAGTTTATAGCGAAAGATTTTAGAGAAGATCTTAAGTATCAAACACGACCTTTCATTATTAAAGACTACTCATTACTCTGTCGTATTTGTTTTAACTAAGCAACCAATCTACTTCCTGTTTACATCGACACCCACGCTCATGCCCAGTGTACATGAAGAGTCACGTGATATTCGTTTTCAGTAGTGTTAGTATGGACAGAGATCATTTCAAAAACGGTGCTGAAATGTCGTGTGGACGGAGATCATTTTAGTATTAAAACTCGGTTTTCAAATGGAGTAGTGTGGATGTAGCCTTAGAGAAACTACATCAATGGGTTTGTTTTTTCTTTCTTTGTGTTACTGAAACTTTTGTAACATTTTATTTGACAGACCCATAACTTTTTGTATTTCCTAGAAATCTGATGAAATGTAATTCCTGTGATTCTTTAAACCAATTTGTGTCTTTGGTGCAGAGCTTGTTAAATTGTTTGGCTTTTGTTTTTGACTCTTTACTAAGCGTGTGTATTCCGCTGGATGCCTGTTTTGTCTTGTTTGAGACCAAGCCTCAGTAAAACTTACTTTTGCTACACCCATTCTCTTCTGTTTATTTTTTTAGCAATATCATACAACTGAAGTTATAACTTTATTATTATTTGGTTAACTAATAAAAAATGTATTTGTGTGACATTAAAGTTATTTTTACAGACTCGTAGCTTTTTGTATTTCCTAGAAATCTGATGAAATGTAACTAATAACAATAATAATAACTCCCTAAATGATAGTTATTGTGGTGGAAATGAAGGTATTTCCTTGAGAGAAATCAAAAGTATCTTAAGCTTTCTGTCTTTTAAGTATTTATTACAGGATAAAGTATAGAAAAGATTATAAAAAGCTTACAAACAAATCAAAACAAAATAACAAGCATAAACAGCTCAAATGTGCACTAACAAATTAAACAGATTAAAACAGAATCATAGGTTGCCATCAGCTGAATAGCAGAGAGCGTCTCTTCACCCTAAGCGGACGAAAAGAGACTCTGCCTCTTGACAAAGAAAGGCTTCCTTAAATATACGTCTGAGGGACGTATTTTCACCACCAGCAGGAAACCGCCTGTCCATCAAAGTCCCGGCAGTCAGTCTCCTGTGGTCTTAAGGGATGTTTATTAAAATCAGGTAACCATCTGCTTACTATAAGGCTCCCCCCACATTTGAGAAGCTGCCCTAAGTCTGGTTCCCATGAGAGGCAGGAACCCCTTCTCTGTTGCCCAAGGCCAAAGTTCAACTAGACCGAAAACACATGTGGACAGATTCAAGTCAAGAATAAGTCACATAGAAACAATAAACAATTCCCCCCCGACAGTTATCATTGGAAAAGTGTCTTTTTTACTTTTGTCTACAGGTCAGCATACAGTTCAACATCTTTTTCCTGAAATAAATAAAGAGAAAGATCGAACATGTGATGGTAGAGTTTGTTTTTATGATCTGATGAAACCAGCACAAACAATCATTCAGGAAATTTCAGACAAGTTATGGTTATTTCAATCAGGAGAGAGTTTATTAGAATTTGACAATAATTTATTATACATGCATAAAATATGAATAGTGCAAACTCTTTGATGATTGGACTCCATCCTGAGGTAGGATAACCGAGGGGTAGTGATGCTGAAGTCAGATAAAGCCTAATCCCCCAAAAGAGATTTATTTTAAATGAATAAATGAAATAAATACCTTACCTACTGCCACAGACAATTCCAAAGCAAAAGAGAAAATTAGTCATGAGAGAAAGTTGAAGGGTAGAACTTGTTTGGGTGATATTTCATGGGTTGACGTTAAACCAGAGTTAAGAGAGGTCAAGTTAACCAAAGCAAAAGATAGAGTAGGGTCTCGATGGACCGCAGAACAGGATAGTGGGATTACAACTGTGGAGAATTCCAGTATTAAACGCATTATTAGTAGGATTAAATAACACCCCTAGTGGTGAGTAGAAGTGTCACAATAATAAATATGTTAGTCACAATATGTTTCCATATGGAATGTATTATGTTTATAATATCCTCACTTATAGAGGATATTATATGTTACAGTATATTAACTCATTGAATGTATTAAATCATAGAAGTATAGTCACTAAAGGTATTAAAACACTGTATGAATAGTTTTGAGGGTCAGTAAGGGATCATTTTTGAGTGAGCCTTTTCAGAGGTGCAGCAGGGGGACGGACAACTGACCAGCAGGTCAGAGAGGAGGAGTTCAAGATGTTTGCCACAAAGGATCGATCCAGGGAGGGGACAGAATTCAAATGAAGCCAATCACTAATCGCCACGGAGGATCATTCACATGTTTTAGGACAGTTCGGACACTTTCCGACTGTCAGGGGATATAAAAGAAACGTTCGAGAGAGCATTCCTCAGACCACTTCCGCTCTCGTTTTTCAGTACCTGAATTCAGACCTGTGAGTGAGATGCGTGCATGTGGTCTCTGTTCTCGAGAACATTACTATTGATAGTTAATTCAGTTTGTAAGTGAACTTTGTGTAGTACATTAAATATTGTTTTAATTTTGAACCGGGTCCAGCTCATTCTTCTGATGCGCGTGCGCAGTAAGAAGCTCGCAGCAGAAGAGTACCTGCGGTCTGCAGGCTCTCTCATCCTTTGTTCTGAAAAACCTAACACAACCGATCCCAGAAATGATAGAGGGGATCTCTATAGACCGCAGGAAATGATAGGTTGAAGTCATGTTCGACCGCAGAACAGAATAGTTGGGGGTCACAATGCCTCAGCACAACTTGACCGGGTTCGCTCATAACGGGAAATGCAAAATTGTGTCAATTTTGACGGTCACCTCAGACCGGGAAACGAGAAAATTGGGCAACTGTCGGACTGGGAATCCTCCAGCATGCAGACTCCGAGGACGGGGTGGGTCGGCTCTTTGCCGAGGCGGGGCCTGCCACGTCTCCTCCTGTCAGACTGAACCGAGGGAGACGATAACCTGGAGGACACAATGAGCATATTAAATGAGTTTGTCTATTTTAGATTGTCATCTTTCCGACAATCCTTGAACACATCATGTATGACGAACGCTTCAACTGTGATATTTCATCAAAAACATTTTACTCCACATGTTCTAATTTAACATCTCCTCACATATAAACATTGACTTTAATCAGATTGTGTAAAAAAACATTACATTGTGAGCTCCTCAGTGAAGCTATGTCATGATTGATTCATCTGAGACCAACAGTCATGTGACAACAAATCAGAGAAACTGAGTGAACTTCAGGCTGTTGAACACAGAGAGGAGAGGACTGGAAGTAGAGGATGTTAAAATGTAAATAGTTTAATATTTATAGCCAGTCTAGTTGATATAATCTACACGTTGATACACTGTAACATTTGCATTGATGCATGATCATTCAGTCACAAGTATAGACCGATTTATAAAATAAACTCTGCATTACCACACAACAGTGATCTATGTAACGCACTGAAGGAAGTATCAGATCCTTTCCTGCATTAAAAACGGTACTGATAAAAAAACTCAGAAGTATACGATTTCCTTTCAGTATAGAATTCAAAGTACCCACGATGCAGGCAAAATATGTATTTTATTACATATCATATCATTAGATTGTTACTACTATTGCAACATGTTTATATTGTATATTGTTTATATGATGTTGGGCAGTGTATTGTGTTTTATTATTTATATTTTTTAAATCTTAATCTAAAAGTAATTATATTAATTGTTTTAAATACTTTCTTGTTTGAACGGTCCTCTACAACCGGAACCTTTGTTAGTAAACAAAATGTCCACCCCGGAAAGGTTATTTTGTAGTACACGCTAATAGCTTCTAGCGAAAGGTAAACAGATATCTTGATCAACATGGCAGAGGTAAACTAACGGTGATAAAACCTTATTTTTTTCGCACGTCAGTGGTGTGTGAACAACTCTTTCCTAATGTCTGATTTCAGGCCTGTTTTGTGGACGTGCGTCTGATTCAATAGCTGAACAGTGACAGCTCTCCGGTCAGTCGGTAACTTGACGGGTTAACGTTAGCATCATGTTTATCGTGACTACTAGCCTTAGTAGTTGTATCATTGTTGTTAACAAGCTGGGGAGTTCATAAAAACGACAAATGCGACATTGTCGCTAACATTTATTTATTTATTTTTGTAACGAGGAGCGAAGCGGTAGTTATATCCGCATAGTTAGCTGGATTTAAGAAGTGACGCTACGTTAATTATCAGCGTGCTAATTGCACATCTGGCTACACAACTGGACCACAGGGTAACACACTGGCTCCAGGGAGCAACGTGACATCATAGAAACTTTGCCTTGTGACAGTGTAAAGATGGTAACGCTAGTGAGCGATGACAGTAGTCCTTCACTGCCATTCATCTGCTAAACTCCAACATTAGCTCACAGCAGTTCACACAGTAGAGCTAAGCAGCGTTTACATGCTCATTCCTATGGCAGTGAGATATTATTTTTCACAGAAGACACGTGATATGTAACAGGAGGAAAAAACATTTAATTTGTTGTCATAATGTCTGATCTTCACAAAGACCTACTTTAAGATTGCATACATACATTTAATTATGTATTGATTATATGAGTGTATATTCATTTTCTGGCATTGCTGAGGGCCATTGATTTGTCTTCTCGTCCTCTGCACTAGACCAGCATCTGATGTACATGCAGTGTTCCCCCCATTGGTACACATAACACCAAGTTTTCGTTTAATTAATAAAGATTATGACAAAAATATCTGCAACTTGCACCATGTTATCCTGTTAAATGGTCAATAAATAAACTGTAGATATAATTGCAAACTTTTGTTACACACTCATGATTCTTTTCTTTTTTTGTCTTTCCACAAATATTGTTTTTTTTGTT
>NW_022281819.1:0-9565 GCF_004355925.1 Anarrhichthys ocellatus | reverse complement strand
CACTCTCACACTCACTCTCTCACTCACTCACACTCTCTCTCTCTCTCACTCACTCACTCTCTCTCTCTCACACTCTCTCTCACACTCGCTCACTCTCTCACACTCTCACTCACTCTCTCACACTCTCACTCACTCTCTCTCTCTCACACTCACTCTCTCACTCACTCACTCACTCACACTCTCTCTCACACTCACTCTCTCACACTCACTCACTCACTCACACTCTCTCTCACACACTCACTCACACTCTCTCTCACACACTCACTCACACTCTCTCTCTCACACTCACTCACTCTCTCACACACTCACTCACTCTCTCACACTCACTCACACACTCACTCACTCACTCTCTCACACTCTCACACTCTCTCTCACACTCTCTCACTCTCTCGCACTCTCACACTCTCTCACTCACTCACTCACACTCTCTCTCACACTCACTCACTCTCTCTCACTCACTCTCTCTCTCACTCTCTCACACTCACTCACTCACTCACACTCTCTCTCTCACTCTCGCACTCACTCACTCACTCGCACTCTCACACTCACTCTCTCACACTCTCTCTCACACTCACTCACACTCTCTCACACTCACTCTCTCGCACTCTCTCACTCTCTCACACTCTCTCGCACTCTCGCACTCACACTCTCTCACTCACTCACTCACACTCTCTCTCACACTCACACTCTCTCTCACACTCTCACTCACTCACTCACTCACACTCTCTCTCACACACTCACTCACACTCTCTCTCACACTCTCGCTCACTCTCTCACACTCACTCACTCACTCGCACTCTCACACTCACTCTCTCACACTCTCTCACACTCACTCACACTCTCTCACACTCACTCTCTCACACTCTCTCACTCTCTCACACTCTCTCGCACTCTCGCACTCACACTCTCTCACTCACTCACTCACACTCTCTCTCACACTCACTCACACACTCTCTCTCGCACTCTCACACTCTCACTCACTCTCTCTCACTCACTCACACTCTCTCTCACTCACTCACACTCTCTCTCACTCTCACTCACTCACTCACTCACTCTCACTCTCTCACTCACTCTCTCACTCTCTCTCTCACTCACTCACACTGATCTTATGGAGGCGTTCGTCTGATTACAGGGAATAACAAAGTGAGAACAGGAGAGGCGGTTTTGGCTGCTTGCTAACATATTTGGCTTCAAACTGAAAAGTGTGTGTGTGTGTGTGTGTGTACACAAGCTGTGTGGTGAAGATATTCTGGAACAGAAATGAATGAGGGATGAGATGCTTGTTAATTGGAGCTGTGATTACTGATTGTCCTCAGTATCGCTTTTCTTCTCGTTCCTTTCCTTTCATGTCAGGTTGATAGAATGATATGGATGATGATTTTATATATTTCTCAGCCCTTTGTGCAGATCCCAACCAACGGTGAATGTATCCACTGTGTGGGTGGGTGGGTGGGAGATGCCTCTTCTTCCTCTGTCCATAGAAACACATAAAAACACATCAGTGAGCCTCACTGTTGCTCTGGTGACATGTTCCTTCATCACCATGAACACACACATTGCAGTTTGTTCTGACTCAATCCCACATATACCGTCCTGCTCTTACCAATACTCAACAGAACAAAATGTGAATTAATCTGCTGCTGAAAATGGTTCTCAAAAAATGCACTATTTCCTCCTGTAGAAACGTTTGAGATATATATATATATATATATAAAAACACCAAGAAACGTGATGTGGTGCAGTGGTGAGTCCTTGCTAGCTTGGCTGTGTCCACAGTTCAAAAATACATCTACCAGAACCTCTAGTGTTCACTGATTAGCACATCCAGCTATCTTATCTTGTTTTATCTCATTTGTTATATCCATACACAGAAATGTAAATACAATGTTTGTGGTTTGAGGGGGAGTCAGGTGCAGTGAATAAATGCAGCTTCCTGGAGTCTTGTCATCCCAGTGAGGTTGCCAGGTTTGGTATCATCATATCAAGTAACCTACACTGTAGCTGGAGACGCCGCACAGAAGTGCTAGGTGGGTGGATACAATATTGTCCAGAATAAATTTATCCAGCACCTAACTCCTCCTAAATCCACAAATGATCATGTTTTACATTTCTGTTGGTGTATATATCAAACACACAATTATTAAGCTTTATGGGTTGAAATATGTTTGAACTTTGGACGGAGTAAGCTAGCTTTTTGCCCCTCTTTATGCTAAGCTTGGCTTACTACGTCTTGACTCCAACTCTCTACTTAACACCAGGTGGCAACCTTCGGTTCTGAAGCGAAACAAATGCTGAATGGTCTTGACCTTGCATTCTCTCTAGTGTCCACCAGGGGGCGACTCCTCTGGTTGTATAGAAGTCTATGAGAAAATGACTCTACTTCTCTCTTGATTTATTACCTCAGTAAACATTGTAAACATGAGTTTATGGTCTCAATCTCTAGTTTCAAGTCTTCTTCAATACAGCATGATGTTCATTTAGTACATTATGGTCCATTTAGAGTCAAACAGACCATAAAGCAGGGGATGCTTTAGGGCGGGGCTACACAGTGATTGACAGGACTCTACAGCTAACAGAGACGTATACTGTACAGCGTCTCTATGTAACTCCTCCACAGTCCAAATATGGTCACTTTCCTTCACTGGTTGCAAAAAGCCAAGATGGTAACGACCAAAAGGCCAAACTCGAGGCTTCAAAATGTCAGTCCACAGACTGTGTGACTTCACAACGACTACATCCACTTCTTGTATACAGTCTATGCTTAACACACAGAGAAAGTATTCATATTCGATAAAATGTTGAACTTTTCTGTTACAATCCCTTATAATCTACCAGGTTTGTTGGGATTGTAATGAGAGGTCTTTTCTTCAGGTCTACAGGCCGTGTAATATGTTCTTGTCTGGGACTTAAATGTTCTGTCAAAGCTTTACACGTCATTTGTCCTTTTGACTTTGCTCACTCTTCGCTCTGCTCAGAATCATTGTATGTAATAAGCAGGTTCCTCACTGCCTCTTCTTTCTCTCTAGCTTCGTCCTTCCTAAAGCAGGCGCTGGAGGGAGAGTATCCCAAGCTGTTGCAACTGTACAACGAGCTGTGGCGCCGCCTGCAGCAGTACAGCGCCAGCCTGCAGGGGGCGCTAACAAGCAGCGGAGGTATGGACACATCTCTGGACATCACCGCCACAGAGACTGACAGCCAGGACCTCTTCACACACGGAACACAGGACTACAAGTGAGCAGACACCATATATAATATATATGATATTATTGAACAAGCCCTTGTATGTTTCTAAAATACATTGCCTACCCTAGCTTTCATAAGTGATGTGTAGAATCCCAGCCTTGCGCTACTTTACACACAGAACATTGAGTTGCAGAAAGAACACCCTGTTAAGTCTCGGTAGTGGAGTTGGTGTCAGGAGAGAAGAAATGTGATCGGTGCATCTGTAGTTGGAGAGACGGAGAATGAGAAGAAGGTGGGAGGGAGAACTGTGAAATGAAGCAGGAGCAGAGAAGGAGGAGACACTGAGGAACAGAGGAAAGATGTAACAGGTGGATGGAGAGGGAGAGGGAGTGAAGAAGTGGTGACAGAAACAAAGTATTTCCTTGTATGAGCATGAATCACGGGAGCATGTGCACTGGTGCTTGTAAGCACGTATGTTAGACAAGAGTACCTGTACGCACCAGTCGATCAAGCTGCTGGCTGAAAACAAGACAGGAGAGGTGCAGCATGTCACAAACACACTTCACATCACAAGCACTGATGAAAACTACACACTGTTTGAACAGTTCCTCCCTCTATCATACTGATTTTGAGTCATGAGATAATGACGTTGAATGCAGTGCATGCACACACACACCTCTTGTAGCATATGTGCACTGAATTTTAATAGGTTGAGACATTTAGGTGCTCCATTAATACATGTCAGCACAGATATTCAAGCCAATTAGAGGATATAATAAGTCAACACGTGACAATAATTAGATTGTGGGTATTGTTATTCCATGATAGATTTCACATGTTGAACTCAGTCAAGTCATGTATTTTCTGATTTTGATGTCTATTATGGCTCAGTCACCATACCTATATCACTCATAATGGTTTCTCAAACATTTATTGTCTGTTAATATCTTAACACGCACATCAGTTCAGTTTGTGCTCTCTGCATCTTTTTGGAATTATTGTGTGGGTGTGTGTGTGTGTGTGTGTGTGTGTGTGTGTGTGCGCGTGTGCGCGCAGCCCAGAGAAGGCTCTGAAGGACTCTCTGCAGCCGTACGAGGCCGCCTACCTTTCCAAGTCGCTCTCTCGCCTGTTTGATCCCATCAACCTCGTGTTCCCTATGGGCGGCCGCAACCCTGCCTCCAACGACGAGCTGGACAGCATCATCAAGACCATCAGCAGGCAAGCACAGCACATGGCAGTTTGTCTGCCTTGGCTTCAACCACCATGAGCTTGTGTTCCCCCTCACTGATACAGGGCCATATTCTGTTAAAATGTCACCATGTCTGTTAATGAACTTTATCTACAAACCCAGATAGTGACACAGTGACACCAAAACAGTATAGTAGAGAGACACGTTCTATTCACAAACATGGAACTGTTGTACAGAAAATATAAAATGTGACAGACATTTATGAATGTATTAGTATCAGGATGTAATTGTAAAATATGAAACTATTTGCATTATTAACAGTGAAATGAGGCTTTAATGTGTTAGGCATTTTCAATGATGATTGAGGCCATTTTGTCTGGGCGACTGTGGCTAAGTGGAGAGCAGGGCGTCCTTCAATCAGAGGGTCGGTGGTTCGATCCCCAGCTCCGGCTCGAGCGAGACACTTAACCCCAAAAGTGCTCCCGTAGCTGTGTGAGTGAGATAGAATCTGAGTTTTAAGTCCCTTTAGATAAAAGCGTTTGCTAAATGAATGTAACATAACAAATACATTTATGTAGATTGTAAGATTCTTCTCATTCTGTCTTCATGATCTGACCAAAAAACACATTATTATTCCCTAACCTGCAAATACACACACAGTTGGTACCCATATTTAAAAAACACATGAGATGAATCATTATTGATTGACATTATGCATCCAAGCAACAGTTGAACTACAAACATACTGTATAGCTTACACTTGATCACTTCCAGGTTACATGACTTTAATGTCCTGTTTGTTTCTAGTGAGCTGAATGTGGCGTCAGTAGATCCAAAGCTCTCTCTGGCTGTGTCCAAGAATGCTGCTAAGACCGTCCAACTCTTCTGTGTCAAGTCTGAACAACTGGTGTGTACAGCATTGTGTGTGTGCATGTTGGTCAGTCTAACATTCTGAGATGGACCCACTATGTGTCCATAACACAGCAGGAAAGTGTTTGAATGGATGGATAAAGCAACACTGTTGTGTGTATCCTGTGTCCGTACCATACACTGGCTCCCTGTGTGTCCCTTTGTCTGCAGCTGTGCACTCAGGGGGAGGCCAGTCAGGTGATTGGTCCATTGACAGAGGGCCAGAGGAGGAATGTTACTGTGGTCAACTCCCTTTATCGTCTGCAGCAGGCCATCGCCAAGGTAGGAGGCTGCAAGAAATACTTTGTACTGAACAAACACACCTGCACATGTGTTCGGTTATGTCAAGACTGCAGTAGCTTTATAACTTCAGCTGTCATGATCAGACCTAAAGAGAAATGTTACTATAGCACTGTGGTAATTTTTCTCATTTGATCACTAAGATCTCACCACAATCATTTCTTTAGTGATTTTGATGTTAAGCTTGCTTTCCCACTTTATAAGAATCGTGAAAATGTTAGGTTTAGAATTAGTGTTGATGTGTAATGTACATGCTTATGAAGTTTTTAACTGAAGATCCAGTAGCCTCCAGACGAACCAGTAAACATTAGCATCTATAAGAGATACTACCCTGAGCCTCCCACTCAGCACTGATCCTATTCGTTTGTTTCTGTTTAAAGGAGATGCACTTATGACTTCTGGTGACTAGTAGTTCTCTTGAATACATATGTTGAGTACACTTATTGTAAGTCTCTTTGGATAAAAGCGTCTGCTTGTTACCTAACGTCCACCGTCGTACACATCACATGTGGTCATACTGATGACGCGTCAGCTTGTGGCAGTAATTCAACATGTCTTACTCCACAGATGTAGCGTTGCATTGTTGGACTAAAGATGGACAGTTTTTAAAAACGGATCAAAATCAATGCAGCAGATACTCTCTTTTTTTATTCCACACATTCTTCTTCCTTGTTCAAATCTGGAGCATACATTACCCACAATGCAACTGGACCAGTCAGAGATTTACTTGAGGACAATCATCAGATTACACACACAGCTCCCTCTGGAGCCACAGCAGGCTCTATACAACGTGTTCACCGTGGTGTGCGAGTGGGTGACGTGCATCCCATAACTTCACTTCTGTTCTGGCTTTGCTTCCTGTCTACATCTCTGCTGCAATTAATCAAATGAAGGCAGAAATGCTGCCCTCAATAATGTCTTCCAGAAACAAATAAAGCAAACGAGAATAAAACATGTGCTGAATATTCAGAGTTTCAAAAGTTCAATCAAATTCAATATTTTGAAAGTATTATAGGGCTGCACTAAACAGAGGACAACATTCTAGAGACTGATCTCAGTAGAATGTTGTTCTGGTGTTCTGGTACATAAAGTGAAAGATGCAGCAAGTTCATGTGTCTGTACTGTTGTTTCTTTAACCGTGTACAGGTGATGTCTTTATCTTCATGGTTTCAGTGGTGCCCTGTTGAAAGCGATACACAAATGTATAGATGTTCAACCTTGTCAGATTTCCATCAGGACTCTTCTGCTTATTCAGACATGGGTCAACATATTCAACTGTCATCACAATTATATAACAAGGTGCCGTCTGACAGGAGCCTAAGACGTATGTACTAATGATCTTTATGCAAATACACATTTTATGTTTCTCAACTGCACACCACCAGGCAGATGAGAACATCAACAACTAGCTACATTCTGTAAAGAAAGCAAAGCATCAGATATGAGTGAGCAGGTTGGAGGCTATCAATGGATTATTGCTACTTGCTGAATCAACTTTAATGAATTGCAGAAAGAGGCTTTTGCATATGTTTGCATGTAGCTATGAGATAGATTAGATTCGATAGCATCAGTGTGGTTTACTGCACCTTTCTATCAATAGTAGCATGTCTCCTTGGTTCCAGTGTGTAGTAATTGGTAATTAGTTAACTACATTTGTCATCGCACACATTAGCCCACACAGCGTTCTAACTGTGTGTGTGTGTAACTGGACGCTTACCTTCCTAATGCATAGAGATGTAGCGTGGACACACAAATGCATGTACATGACAAGAAGCCAAGGAGGTTACAGAACAGCAGGGTGCAGTGTGTTCCTTCAGCGTCCTTCATCAAACATGTATGGTGTGTCCTGGCACAGCAGCCGGGATGATTGATAGCATCAAGAAACAGATTACTCCAACAATAAATATTTGACCTCAAGTCTTTAGAATGTGATTGTGTGAGAATCTATTCCAGACAGGCGGAGGGAGGGAGGAAGACGGGATGTTAAATAGGAAATCAAATCCAGATCCTTTTAGTGCTCGCTGTTTTTATATTATGTAGCAATAGCTCAAATATTCTTGACCTCTCTGTGTTGAATAACTTTAGACCACTTTCACATCTCCCTTTTATCAACTGAAGAAGCTCTATAGACTTCATTAAAGAGCTTCCTTCTTTGCTGTCCTTTCTTGACACATGCAGTTAGTTTCTGCAATGGCCCTCAACTGGTTTCTTTCTTAGATGCACCAATTGATCAGCCAGGACCTTTTGATTGGCCCGTCGGTTGATGTAGACGATTCTGTGCCGGTCAAGTTTACATGCGTGCACCTCTTGATGGCTCACCTTGCACAATCAGTGGCATAGATATTGACTGACTAGTATCACAGCCACACACACAGTGTTGCCAACTTGGCAACTTTCTTGCTCAATGTTGCAACTTTCCTTAGCGACTTTATTGCTAAAAAAACAACTGGAGACAAATTAGATTATTATAGTTCTTCGAAAGAAGTTGGAATCAGAATAGAGAAGAAACCCTTTTTATTGTCATATACACATACACGAAATTTGACCTCTGCATTTGACCCATCCCTGTATATAGGGAGCAGTGGGCTGCCAATGACAGGCGCCCGGGGAGCCGGGGGTTCAGTGTCTTGCTCAGGGACACTTCGACACGTGGCACGTCCCAGTCGAGGATCGAACCGTTGACCCTGCGGTTACCAGACAACCCTCTTAAGCCAGTGAGCCACGGCCCCATCAGCAGTTTAGACATTAAAAAAAAATTGGAAATTGGAAGTCTGAGATAATTGCAACCACTGCATCTCTTTTCCTTACTTTTGTATTTAACAGGGAGACCGTTTTCTGTAAGCGTTGGTGAGAATGTTTTCAGTACCATATGACAGTTCCACAATGTGCCATACATGCTCATTCTTTTATTATATATGCTTCCGTGCTCCTAAAATAAACAACATGGTATAAAAATTCCTACTTATGCAGATGACACAAGACTGCATATCTCCAGCACCGATGTTCCCAACAGTTTAAAAAAATGTAACAGACTGTTTATACGTCATTTTATTGCAATTTGGGTGTGTGACAACTGGTTGAGATTAAAGAGGTACTCCAGCAATTCACTCTTTCACTTCCACAGTGTAACACACCTGTCGCTGTGTGACAGCTGTGCTACAAAAAGTTACTTTGTTACTTTGCTACTTTGTTTATCTCTTCAATGATGCAACGAAGCGTGGACCAATCAGATGTTTTTGTTTCTCCCTGGTTGTGTGTGTCCCCAATTAATCTAAATCTTTGATGTTTTTTACACCCCTTGATGCAGACTTCTTTGAGCTGTATTTTATTTGCGTACGGTGCTATACAATTATAGGTCATTATGTTTTGCGTTATTTTCCTCTAAATCTTTGATTTCCTTTTTTTTGTATTTGCAGATTATTTTAGGATTGGCGTCATGTCCACCAGTGGCTGCAGAGGCTCTCTCTTCTTCTTTGGAGGTATCACAATTTTGCATTCAATTTACACTAGTTTAGTTTGTATATTTATCATGAAAGCTATGACTATCATTATGACACAAAGTTTCGTTATGCACACTTGTATGGTAGAAGATGAACTGTGTATTTTGCCAGCTGCAGAACTGCAATAACATAATCACAGAAAACGTCTACTTTATTGTAATGGAACTTTTTGTCAATTTGTAAAAGACCTGAAGCTCAAAACCTTTTATCATAACTGTGAATTAGAGGGCTTCACAATCTGTACAAGATACGACCCGCGGCAGTCCAGGCCTATAGAAGCTTATCTAGTGGCTGGTGCTAGGCAAACCTGAGCCGGCCCCAACTATGAACCTGAGTCGACCCCAACTATGAACCTGAGTCGGCCCCAGCTATCAACCTGAGTCGGCCCCAGCTATCAACCTGAGTCGGCCCCAGCTATCAACCTGAGCCGGCCCCAGCTATCAACCTGAGCCGGCCCCAACTATCAACCTGAGCCGGCCCCAAC
>NW_022281818.1:3409-8409 GCF_004355925.1 Anarrhichthys ocellatus | reverse complement strand
AGCAGTGGGAAAAACTGCAAATCCTCACAAACTCAAATTAAAAATGTTAATGTCAATTAAGTTGCTGCTGGTTAATTAAGATATCCGTACCAGCAACCGATACAACCGCATCAGCATTAAAACTGTATGTAGCTCTAAATTCCTGATGGCAGTGCCATAAGTAAACAACCCAAAATTACTTTTTGACAGTCAACATGACACCTAAACCCTAAACACACCAAGAAGTTCCTGGTTAGTTTCAGTCCCGGGACGACTTCGTAGTCTGCGTTTACATAGCGATCTAAAAAAAACCTGCGAAGATTTGGCAAATTAGCCCACCGACATGTGAAAGAGCAACGTGAGGCGAGACAGGCTGCTGAACACAAACCCAGGTTTTGTCCCACTGCGACAACATTTACTGCTGCGTTTGATTATTTACTGATGCACGTTGTAATAACTGGAACAGAGAGGAGGAAAATGAAAATAAGAGCGTCACTCTCCACAGTAAATCATCCTCTGAGTGTGTGATGGTTATGCATTTATGTTTTAGAACGTAACCGCCTTTTTTATCTTCTCTCATTCCTAGCACCTCTTTTTCTCTCTGTCTTCATTAAAAAAAGAAATATCACAACATTTTTCTTTTACCAAATACCTCAATATCAATATAGCAACAATATTATAGGGGTGGCCATTTGAGTTTTTTTTACAAAATATTTTTAAAAATCTGATATTTGAAAAACAATCATCAATAATGTTGTATATATTAAGTGGGTAAAGGCAAATAAAAGAACAGCTAGAATGTAATGTAGACCCTGGTCCCTGCAGTCGAAACGCATTGAGTTCTTCAAAAGGCTGCTAGCCTCTCTGGAAAGTTCCTGCGGTCGAGAAGGGGCTTTTGGGAATATCTCTTTTCACCATATCTTTCCTTATTTCTATCTTCGTCTGAACACTATAGTCAGTATACTGTGTGTGTGTGTGTGTGTCCAGAGATAGCTGTTAGCTCTGTTAGCAGGGGTCGAAACCTTTCACAGACACTATCTTTATGACATTCACCTCTCTCTCTCCTATGCGTTTCCTCTCCCGCTCTATGTCTCTATCTCTCCATCGTTAATCTCTATTACTATTCAAATGCTGACATTTAAAGCAACTTCACATGCAGACGGACTCGCTGGCTGGCTGGCAGATAAGGCCGGGAGAAGAGAGGACGGGAGAGGAGGACGGGGACGATGGAGAGACTGAGGGGGCGAGCTTGTCGTTCACTGAGAAAAATTTGGGAAATCCTCCTCACCTCTGCTTTACCCCTGCCTGTGTGAATGAGTTCACCCATAAACCCCGGGGGGAGTCAGATTTCACTCGTTCTCAGGAGAGCGGAACACTCCCCTCTTTCTGTGTGTTTGTCTCCCCACACCCAACACTCTGTTTACCGGCTGTCCCTGTCCACCCCTTTCTTTCTGTCTCTGTCAGTGTGGGTTACAATACAGTGTGGCACCTGAGGCTCCCCCGTTCCACTATAAAACATAGTGGTGTGTGAACGCTGACAAACTCCCCGGCGTTTTTGTCTCAACATGACGGGTCAACTTGCCTTTTGCTTTTCTGCAGTAACGAGAGTTCAACGGAAAAGTTTTATGGCCCGCAATTAAGTCTTAAGATGACTCTAGACATTGGTAGCTTACGACGTCACCGAAAGACCGACCCATAAACCATCCCCGCGATCAGATCCCGTGTCAGTGTGTGTCACTCTCGATGAGTCATGGGGGAGTGATTATTGAGCCCTTAGACGGCACTCAGCCCGGCTCAGAACTGAGAGCACAGCTGGTATTTCCTTTTAAGTAAAGAAAATCTCCAAACAACAAGTCTCAACTGGCCGCTTCTCTCCCACCCTTCATCGCACACTTGACCTCAAACATGCCGACTGGCTGACTCACTACAGCCTGTACAACCTTTAACTAAAGGAGTCGAAGTGTGGGGGGGGGGGGGAGAAATCGAGGAGACGATCAACATTTTATCAGCATCTAAACATCGTGCGGGTGATCTGAAAGTCAGAAGATGAAAAACACACATCCAGGCTTTTACTGCACAGCGCAGTAGACACACACACACACACACACACACACACACACACACACACACACTGAACACCAACCCCCACAGACATGCACACACACACACACACACACACACACAAGGTAAGTAAGGCCAGACGGAGAAGGAAAAGAGGAAAACATACAGAAAACAAAAGGGAAGGAAGGAAGAAAGACTATAGAGGAAGGGAAGAATCTGAAAAGTGAGAAGAGGAGACTTGAGTGTGAGTTTAGAGAAAAAAGTCCACCCAAGGGCTATAAGCAGGTTAAATCTGAAGCAGCTAGCTTAGAAAGTCAGCACAGAGGATGGTGACACACTGAACGGCCCCGGCTGACTTCTCCAATTGTCCAGCGAGCGGGTTCAAAGGCTGGCTGGCTGATTTACCGACTGGCCGACCGGCGGCTCGGATTTATTCTATCCTCGTATTTGTGCAGCAGAAGCACTTCTGTTGTTCAGTCTGTCGGACAAAAAAAAGCAGTTCTCCACACGGACACACAAAGAACAACCTGAAACAGCACTTATACCGGAGAGGCCGACAGAGACGAGAAGAGAGAAGAAAAGACGAGACACAAACAAATAAACACACGTTAAAAAAAACTCTAAAACATACAGCTTCAAAGAGGGGGGGAAAAGCGCCTAAAATAACGTTTCTGGGACTTCTGAAACCAATAAAAATCAGATATGAAAAAAAGAATAATATGTCAAAGAAGCTCTTTTATCTGTGGTTGTGACACAGTTCTGTCGAACAACAAAAGATACCTAACGATAGCATTTACAGTCCTGGAGGAAGTTTACTTTTCACTGCCAGCGCAGAAAAAGAGAGAGAGAGAGAGAGCACATTACACAGCGGAGGAAACCGTAGAGACCCAAACAAAGGGAATAACACACAAGTGGGAATAACAAGCTGGCGGACCAGACGACTACCAAAGCATCTTCTTCTGAGACCGTCTGCAGGGCTAAACATACATCACACGTTTCTGTTGGCCCGTGACGATAGCTGTGCGGAGGGTAAACACTGTGTCTGAACTGATAAGAAGCATGAAGTAAGACTGGAGCTGGAACTTCTGAAGGCAGGTGTATATAATTAAAGGGTTTATAGACCAACTTAAAGGCCCCCTCTCTAAAACCAAGCCTCGTCATGAGGAACACTTGGACTTCCTGGTTCAACTTTGACCTGCTGACTAGCCGTCGTGATTACAAACACTTTTCTTCACGCTCGTTTTGAAAATCATACATCAAAACAGAATCATGTGCTTAACAACAAACATCTAGGTTCAAATCAATTTCCATAAAAATGTATGATTTTACGAGATGAAAGAAAGTCATCTTTATTATCCAAGGAGATTTACTTTTTTCCACTTTTATCACAAAAAAATAAATACGTATAGTACGCTGGTTAGTTAAGAGATATGTATTCAGCCTCTCATTAAAATCAGGACCTCTTTTGCATGAAAGACAAAAAGTTACATGCTGTATTTATAAAGATCACAACAAGATGGGTCAGTGTCAGTCAAACTAAATAATCATCACACACCCAGACACACTGCAACAATCACAAATATCAAGTACAACTTTGAAGCCGCCCAGTAATGAGTCTCTAACTTTTTCCATTTATTTTTGCAGTTCGCTCCGGCAGTGAGAGGCACTTTACCACAAACCAGTCTCTCAGTTGACGCCAGTTGTAATTGAACAGAATTTTTTCTTTAACCACAGGCTACAATAATGTGAAGCATCTCGTGATTTAATAACGAAATCCATTCTTTAAAGCGCAGCGAAAGAGAAAGCGCAGGAATGTGAACACACTCCTACTCCGTCCACAATCACACACACCGGCGTTGAGGCTGCAGGGAGCACATACTGCAGAATGTGCAAGAATGTGAGTGTGTACGCTGTCACCTTCAGCTGTAAAATGTGGTCAAACATCACTTACGGGCTGAAACAAGAGAGAGGAGAGACAGAGAGAGAGAGAGAGAGAGAGAGAGAGAGAGAGAGAGAGAGACAGTGAGAGAGACGAGAGACGAGAGACAGAGACAGAGAGACACAGAGAGAGACAGTGAGAGAGAGAGACAGTGAGAGAGAGAGAGAGAGAGACAGAAAGAGAAAAGAGAGGGCAAAATAAGTGAGACCTCCACTCCTCCCTCCAGGTTCACGCCATGTGCATGTGTGTGTGGGTTAAATGAGTTTTGGGAGTTGTCGTCTCTTTACGATAGCTGTAACTGGCCCGAGGACAGCTGTTATTACCCGTTACAACAGGGAAATACTGTATGTGAGCGTGTCTGTCTGAGCATGGTTCTCGGAGACACATTGCGGTCGTGTACTTGGTGCTGGCGTGAGTTTAACGATGAGGAAAATTAAAGATGGTTTTGGATGGGGCTCATTTGGAAAACGTGCCGTTTAAGCAAATTATATTGATTCAACCTTGATTCAATAATTCACCGAAGTCTAGTTATACAAACTCTAACGTTTGATTGTGTGTGTGTGCTTCTGTGTGCCTTGAAGCCAAGGAGTGGCTCGTGGGAGAGAGGAAGAGGCAGGTTACCTACTGGGGAGTGGTCTTTTAATAGAGAGTGTGTGTGTGTGTGTGTGTGTGTGTGTGTGTGTGTGTGTGTGTGTGCTTGTGTGCATTGTTAAATGACAAAGCTCTGAGCAGGAAATGAGTGGAACAGGTTTGTGACTCACATTCAGTTTACAGAGCGCTGCCCCAGGCTTACGCACTATTAGACACCAGACACCATTGTTAAATGTGTCCCTTCTCTTTGTTTCTCTATCTGCACATATTGAGGTCAATGGAGGAATATGTGGGCTAGTTCGAGGCTTGATGGTTAGACACACATGACTGGAGGGCTGCTGGTTAGAATCCCTGCACACACACACACACACACACACACACACACACACACACACACACACACACACACACACACACACACACCATCTCA
>NW_022281818.1:0-3309 GCF_004355925.1 Anarrhichthys ocellatus | reverse complement strand
AACACACACACACACACACACACACACACACACACACACACACACCAGACAATAACCAGTGGCCTTGTCTTTCAGTTGTTGAGTGCCGAGCACTTGTCAGTGGTGTTGAGTGCACCAAGAACTCTGGGTCACTGTAACCCCGTCAGCCTTTTCTTTAGGAAAAGCTACAAAGCTTTGGATGTTAGAGACAGACTTTTTTTGGGGTTGCCAAAAAAGAAAATTCTTGTGCAACCCAACTTAGAAGTGGAAATCGTCATTACATCTATGAAAAAGAAGACTAAGTTGTCTCCTTAGTTGTGCATTGGAAATAAATAAATACATGTTTTTCCTTCCGGGTTTGCTGGTGTTGTTTTTCTACCTATCCAGCCTATCGTCTTTATCTTCAGGCTTGCTGTAGACAAAGAACCACCATCTAATGCTCTTGTAAAAAATAGGCAGCAACTAGATCATTTTCATTATTTTCATTATCCGTTAATCTGCTAGTAATGGTCAATAAAATGTCAGAAAATAGGGAAGTACATCCAGCACAAGCACCTATAGTCCAAGGTGACGTCTTTAAATGTTTTGTTTTGGCTAACCAAAAGTCCAACGATATAAAACAGAGAAAAGCAGAAAATCCTCAGATTAGAGAAGCTGCAACAAGAAGAGTTTATGCTCGGAAATGCCTGTCAAAATCCTTCAGAAAATGAACAGCACTCAACTTCCTGTGTGGAGAAAAAAAGCCAGAATCCTGCACAGTTGGTAGATGTACTAGATGTATCCCCGTCACTTTTACTCCGGCTGACAGGAAACACTGTCTCCTGTAAGCACAAAATGTTTCCTGACCTTGACAGAAAGCCTGACCATTGATTTTGGGACAACATTGCACGGATGGTTCTCTGCCAGCTCTCGGAAAATGGTATTAAAAAATGTCAAAAATACAAAGACTGAAATGTTTTTACTTTTAAAAAAACACTACAGTGGCCGAAGGATTCTGCCTGGCCTTGACAACAACAATAAATGTAATGTACAACATTTTATGCGTTATAAAAACTTTGAGCATCCGTGAACTGTATGAATGCAAAACTTAATTTAAGCATCCCTTTGGTTGTCACTGCAGAACTTTCTTTAAATAGATCGTATAGTGAAATTATGAGAAACGGCAACATAAAGGCAATATTTCCTCAAGGATGTCGGCCATGTGGCTGACCATCAGATGTCGACTTCATGGGGAGTGCGTGTGTGTGTGTGTGTATATTTTGAGGGGCCGTGTAGCCTATTGCTCAGGGGCATCAGACCCTGTTTCATCGGGCATGGACTCGCAGTGAGACGCCTTTAATGTCCGCGTCATGGGACAAGATGTAGGCGAGGGAATCGCTGAAGCACACACATGACCTGAGACCCAGACACGAAGACTGCACGGGCTGCACAGAGCGAGCACTTCATGTCAGCTCACCACGTTCTTTTCACACTAGCATAGATTACGTCCATGACATTTAATCTATGCAGCACAGGAAGTCTGTGGCACTCATACAACGACTCCTGTTGCTATAGTTGTGAGCCTTTTATTCTTGTGAACATGATCTTTAATTGAGATTTGGTGACGACGGGGAAACAATTTAACGTGGTACTTTATCTATTGACCCCAGTGGGTAAAACATATTTTGCATGACACTAAACTACAATTGAAATTCAAACAGCAAAGCTGGTGTGTTGGTGGATTGGTTACCAATAAAAAGCTCTGGATTGGCATACTGGGCTTTGATCACC
This sequence comes from Anarrhichthys ocellatus, assembly GCF_004355925.1. Lineage (NCBI taxonomy): Eukaryota > Metazoa > Chordata > Actinopteri > Perciformes > Anarhichadidae > Anarrhichthys > Anarrhichthys ocellatus. The sequence goes on along the minus strand of NW_022281818.1, from coordinate 1,560 downwards.
ACTAATTGCACAAACCCCAGGTTACACCCGGTCTGTATTTTTGGCTAAGTCTTGTACGTTGCCTGTAATTGGTTGACATCGTGTTTCATCCATGTTCACTTCCTAATTGGTTTGGAAGAGTAATCGGTAAAAACCAATCAGAGTCTGATGACTCACATCACCCGAGCGGTGCCAAAGGACTTTGATGTGGGGGAACATTTTCCATCTTCTGTGGTGCATCCTTAACATTTTTGTATGGACAAATGCTTTTGTTCTATGAACTAAATATTGTGACTCAAAAATGATAGATGATCAATAAAGACTATGTTTGGAACAAAGCAGCTGTTTATGACCACACGTGTGTTGCCCCCACATCTTTTAAACTTTCCCACAGTATTGTCCTTTCTATCCTTGTCCCTCTTTCCTTTTGTTTTATATATACGTGCACATGCATTCACGTGCACATGCATTCACAGGTCCCGTACTCCCATTTGCCGCACGTACACCGCAGTGTGTGCCAAGTAATTAACGCTGTTTGTGTTTGTTCTGTGAACGGTTCGGAACCTTGATAATGGAAAACAAGTACAGGCTAGCCGCGTTTTCATTTATCCCATCTATCTATCTATGACCATCTTTCTCTATCCTTTCCTCCCTCCCTCCCTCCTCTTGATCACTCATCCCTCCCTCCATGATCACAAAACACACACACACAAACACACTCCCTCGCTTTCCTTCACCTCCCTCCCTCCATGTCAGCGCCATCGCTCACGGCAGCCGGGCGGAAAATGCTGGTTCCTCTCTGGTTTGTCGCACAAGGAGACCATTGGTCGTTACACAACAGCCCAAACAATCACGGCTCTGTTTGGTTGTTGACTTGTGTCTGGGCCGAACACACATACACAGATAAACCCCGTCACTCTCTCCGTCTCTGAAGCGCACACAGGAATATCCAGAGCGCAGTCTTTTTCTTGCTCACGTTAATGTAAGTAATCAAAGTGGACAAGGGGCTTTGTAATGCTGAGAGAGCGAGAGGGAGAGGGAGACGAGAGCGAGGGATCATCTCCTTTAACTGTCCACTCGTCTCTGCCTCCTGTCCTGCGGGCGAGGGGGGAAGGGGAAGGGAGGACGGGAGGAAGGGAGAAGAAAAGGAGACAGGGACACTGATAGTGACCTAGGAGGAGTAAAGAGAGGGGAATACAGACGTGATGAAAGAGGCGATCAGACCAGTTTCCCCACTTTACCAGCATTAACAGCCCATTCTGTCAGCAAACTAGGATTTTGTGATCACAACAATTTTGTTTCCTTTTCAGACTAAACTAATCCCCTTGGCGTTGCACAATGTGGACCATTTACTCCAAAACACCCCTGAGATGGACTGTAATTTTACCCGAAATCACTGCGCGATATTACCGCAAAAAGCATCAACTAGCAGTCTGTTGCAGCTCCATCCTTTGATTTACAACAAATCTACATCCATCAGCAAAAATACAGAAGACAAAAACTTCTGCCATAACAGCAGATGCAATTTGAGAAAACACACACACACACACACACACACACACACACTCACACACACACACA
>NW_022281817.1:0-9514 GCF_004355925.1 Anarrhichthys ocellatus | reverse complement strand
CCACACAAACACACACACACACACACACACACACACACACACACACATGAACACACTCACAAATGCACAAGAGTTTGTTTTTTTAGAGGAAAAGGGAGGAAGTGAGGGAGAGAGGAAGAGGGTAATATCAGCAGGCTATCTATCCTCTCTTCCACTGGTGCATCCCAATCCTCTTTGGAAATAACAAATGCATAAAGGAGCCACAACACAAATATATCTGCCTGGCTCAGATAGATAGGGCTATGCGAGAGTTTAATACCCTTATGTAAACCAGTAACAATCAAGCCCTAACACACACCCCCACATCACCACTAAGGGGACAATAAGGAACACGCTCTATTCTCTCTCTCCAGATATGAACAGTGAGGAGTGATTGTGTGTGTGTGTAAGAAAGAGAGAGAGGAAGAAGAAGACCGAGCTGTTTTCTTCAGCAGATAGTGAACAATGCAGTAGCCCAGATTGGTTGGCTCCCTGGTGCTTGTTGTGGTGGTTGTTGTTTCAGAAGCAGAGAGTGATATAGACCCTGACCTCAGAGACCACAGCACGTCTGATACTCTATTTCATTCATCCCTCACCATCCAGTCTTTTGATATCTCACTCTCATCCCTCTGCGCCAATTTGTTTTTATACTTTGCCTCCTCTCTCATCCTCCCTCTGCTCTTTTTTTCCCTCCTTGCTAAAACTGACGATTAAGTAGACAAAGCGAGGAGCGACACTAAAGCCGAAGAGGCCATTTGTCTAAAAAAAACGTTGCCACTGACAAGCAATCCAAACCAAGGAAAATACTCGAGGACTGGCACATTTATCAAATTCATTTGTGTAAAATATACTGCACATATGGCAAGTTTACTTACTTTGAGATGCTCAGGAAAAGTTATTTTGTGCTTATAATATATCTTGACTGGCGAAAAATAAAATATGAGATGATTTTGCATTATTTCCTAACTGCGCAGATTTTGACCAGGAGGAAGAAAAACGACAAGGCTGTCTTTTTAAAGGTGGATCAATATGATTAGTATGCCATGCGTGTGCGTGTGCGTGCGTGTGTGTGTGTGTATGAAAGTGGGGGTAGTATAGACAGGAGTTAGGATAGCAAAGGTTAATATCATACATCAGCTGCCATCTGCATACGTCTCTAAAGGAGAAAAACACTCTTTGTCTCGCTGCTCTCGGTAGGGTTGATCGCTGTAAGATTATACACCGGCTGACATTTCACACTTGCTAGATGGAGAGAAATTTGGACACTTTCTTTTAGAGGCGTAGAGGGGGCAGCCATAACAGCTCAGCAATTTAACTCAGTCTCTCTGGCAGCGTTAATCTCTCTCCTAACTAGAGGAAATACATTGTGATATTTGAGACAGTTGTTAACAATATTTCTATAAGCAATTTTAGCTTAGAGCTAAAACAAAAATGTTTTTTTTTGTCTTCCAGCGAGTAGTACATTAATCTAATTTTAGAGTCGCCTTCTAATGTTAGCTGACTCTGCAGATATTCAAAACACTTCTACAGTTTCTTTCAAAGCATAACAAGTTGCTGTGTGAGACGAGCAGTGGTCTCAAAGATGTAAAGAATCTGTCTTTTCACTGCAAGCTCAGCGAGACATGATCAACATCTGTAAACCAAGCACACGCAGACAGTGAAACCCAATGCAGGGCAGAGGGAGCCGTCTGTGCCGCATATGTGTGCGTTTCTACGTGGAAATTTTCATGTGCATTGTAGTTATTAGCGTGTGTGTTGGCAATACCTGATCGCATTGCATGCATAGCTGTTTCTGTGTGCTTGTGTGTGCACGTGTCTTCGTGATTGCGTGTGTGCATGCCTTGAAGTTCTCCTTGATCATCAAGCTTAATGCTGCACTCTCTCAGCCATATAAGACCCTGCTAGGAAACCATCAAATATTTATACAACATTATCCCTGATCCTATAGCCTGTAAGTACAGAAAACACTCTGCTGACTTTCATTGTATACCAGAGGTTCAGGATTCAAGGTCTGGTTTTGGTTCAGGGTCGTTGCGGATTCTTTGCCTTTTGTCCACGACCGGTTTTTCTTCCGGAACACTCAAGCGGTTGTCACGACAAGCCGCTGGGTAAATTATAGAGTAGAGAAGACACTCCGTCACAAGTGCAAGTTTACGGCTCTCACCGTAGGATTTGTGACAGTTTTTGATATAGTGATTTAGAGGGAGTGTGGCTGAAAAATACAGGAAGAGAAAGCAAGATATTATTAATTCAACATTCCAGACACTGAATGGCTGCTGCTGTTCTAAAGGCTGTTTTATGGAGCAGAAACAGCCTGATCTCTGCATTGTTTTCCCCCTGATTGATTGCCCTGGCCCGAGGCTCCTCGGAGTGCGTTGCGTTTTGTTTGAGCATTTACTGGAATGTTGGGAGGATAAAAATCACAGCCTCAGCCATCACACCACAGAGGCAGAGTGGCAAATACAAACAAACGGAAAGCCAGAGGAGGCCGACACAGAGAAACAAATGGTGACACAGAATGGTGAGACATGAGGAGCACAAAGAGACAGACGTACGGTATCACACACAGACGCAACGCATAGAACACACATTCATTAAAACTATACATTTTCTGTACATTTGCCACTGCAATGACCCAGTTTCCTCTCTGGAATCAATACAATTCAGTGCTTTTAAACCAATGGTTCCTAAACTTTTCCATCCTGCCCCCTTTGGAAGCCAGGAAATGTTTTACTTTCTGAATAAATCTCGCTAACCTGAATCTTAATAGCCTTGCCAGCATCTAGCATTCACATATCTTTCTTCTTTTGTTTCCACGTTATAGGCTTTACAAAGAATCCGCTGCAGAGCTGTTGTATTGGGTTGGTTTATATTGGAAAGGTGTTCCTAATAAAGTGGTAACTCAGTGTGTGACAATATCATTGGCGGGCTTTAAAACCCTGCTGGAGCAGAGGTGTATGAGCCCTTCCTCTCACTATGATATTGGACAACAAAGTGTAACAGCACAATTTGTTGCGCTCTCCTGCATTGATTTCACTGCGCACCTCTGGCACATTCATGTTTCAAAAATGAGGAATCAGTCCGTGACAGACACACCAGAATTCTCTGGTGTCCCGCTTGGCAGTCAGGAGAGAGAGAAAAATAAATCAAATTTAAACAGCTCAGCTTCCGATTTCTCAAAACTACTACAAGCTTTCATTTTCAGACTGATGCAGGCCGTCATATCAACACTTATCCTGTATATATTTTATGTGTTCATATAGGTGATGAAAACAGGAGGGAGGGTAGTTAGAGTCAGATAGGCAGTCAGGCAGTAGGACCTGACTGCAGACTGTGATATGCTGTGGACAGGACAGCCCTTGGCTCTGTCTGTCAGCGTGTGAAGCCCCTGTGTGCAGCAGTGTGGACCGAGCTGATCGGGGTTCCCCACTGGTGTAGCACTGAGAGGTCACAGCCTTCAATCTGACTATTTTTTTCCGTCCATCCATTCATGTTTCTCAGTTTCTCTCATTCAACCTCTCAGAGTCTCTCACCTTCCTCCCTTTGTCTCGCTCATTTCCTCTGATAGCGTCAGTGGTGTTTTGAAATCAATAATGTGTGTCTGGAATTATTACGTATCTCTATTTTCCTCTATTTACAATACAATGTTTTAATGTATCTGTAAAAGTCTCACAATATAGGTTTCAGTCTGTGTTATGGGACATTTTGTGAAAGTAAGTGCCACATTATACAAATGACGCAATTGCACTTAGAAGCTGTACATAAAACAAATATCGTGCCCCAACTAGTAGCATCAGCATTAAGTGTATGTGTGTGTGTGTGTGTTTCCATTGTAACTTCAGCCCTGTGAGTTACTGTAGGAGGGAAGTCGATTGCGTAATCCTACAAACCTCAAAATGGTGCTTGTCAGATGATAATCTGCCCACTCTGCAGATTACTGCTCAGATTAACACACAATGAACACTGGGTACGTGTGGGAGATAACACCCCCAATGTGTGCATCTGTGTGCACATGTGTATGTGTGCTAAACTAGTTGTGTCAATGCAATTGTGTGCGGACGTTTGTACACTTTGTGTGCATACACTCTTGTTTGTCTTGCTGCTGTCTTTCTGTGGTGTGAGGGGACACACACACACACACACACACACACACTCAACTCCTTCTTTAGCCTTTAGTGGGAGAGCGAGGAGAGGACAAGAGGCCGACTACACTTAAGTGTCAGCAGACAGCAGAGACAGAGAGATTTACCTCTCTTATTCCAGCACACAGGGATTTAAAGGAGCTCAGTCTGTGATTAAGAGAAACTACTTGTGTAATACTATAATGCTTGAATGTCTGCTGGCAGAGTGTGTGTGTGTGAGTTAACACGTCCTCCAGAGGGCTCGCTGTTACATTGAAAATTACAGGGGGTCTGCACGCCGTCGTATGTGGAAAGGTAGCTGTGGTTGTTTCTATTTGATGAATGCCAAATTTCTCTCTCCACTCATGTCTTTTCTCCAGTCTGACCCTCGTCTGCTCCCTTTTCTCACCATCCTCATTCTGTCGGCAGCCACGCTGAGAGTGTGTGCATGCGCCTGTGTGTCTGCGTGTCCATTACCACTCTGTCAGGTTTATTTCTGTTATGTTTCTTAATTAGCTAATAAAGGTCATGGCATCTCTCAGTCAGGGAGGGGCGGCGCATGCAAATGAGCCAGAAGGTCAGATGGATTAGTGACCGCCTCACACCGCCCAAATATGGACACGACCGGGCTGCCATACAAATACCTGCAGCTATGAAAGAGTACCAACACACACACACACACACACACTGATATAAACATGACTGGATTACTCAACAGTAATGGTGCGGAGGCTGACTGAATGAGGCTTCTGAGCGTGTGCTGTGGCAAATTCTCTGTAATTTTGGGACTGAAAACATTAACATTAGTCGTTGGCCGCAAAACCTCTTTAGAAGGATTGTGTTTGGCTGCCTGTAAGATTGAAGACCGGTGTTTACATTCTGTTTCCTGGTCAACATCGGTTACTTTTTACCATAACCATGAACCTTAAAAGGGCGTTTAGTTGTCATGATTAGTACTTGTAATATTCTGTGGCTGTGGATGAGCTTTCTAGTTGAGCTTGAAAAGCGTTGGTGTGAACCAGACAGAAAGGATCTAATGAAGACATTATTAAACGTCAGTGTATAAATTGTTTGATCCGGGGTTGTTAAAGGTGATTTATGCTCGGGACTAAGATTCAGGATATATCAAACTATGCCGCTTCAATTTCTTTTTTATCGGTCTCTTGCAAGTCCCCGCAACTTTGAAGTGCAATACAAAATTGCTGTTTCACCCCTTTAACTGAGCAACTTCTCTTTTAATCATGACCGAGATCATTCACTAACCTTAACCCAGTACTTCCTGTGCCTAAACTCAATCTTATAGCTTTTGTAATGCATTTAAATAATGTTGTTCTGTCTGGTTTTAGTGGCAATTAGGTTTTTTTCCTTCCATTTCGGATTTTTTTTTCTCTCAGGACAGTATGTGAACATTATCATTTCATCCTGATACACAAGATAAACAGGTGCTTACTGCTCTCATTTGAGAGTGTCTCTTTTCGAATGACGAAGTACTTCCATGATGCTTTAGTCATCATGACATGTGGTGCATGAATGCTTGTGTATAAGATAAGAGAGGAGGCACAGATGCTCCAGTGCTGACACAGTCAACGCCGTAGTGTTGCAGTGGATCTGTTACTACTCTTTAGGTCTATCACCTTTCGCAGCAGAGCTTGTCTCAGTGTCCTTTAGCCCTAAATCACCAGGCTGTCTCTGTGTGTGAAAGCTCTCTCTCCCACTCTGGGTCTATAACTCATCCTGTCTGTCTCGCTGCTCTCTCTCTCCCTTTCTCTACCTCTCCCATAACTCGCTGGGTCTCTCTCCATCTCTAACCTGCTCAGTCACTCCTCCCTCATAGCCATTCATGACAATATCTTTGTAACACTTCCCTCCTCTTTCTCTCTTTCTTTCTTCAGCTCTCCCCTCCTCTCTTTCACCTCCTGTCACCTTTCCTTCTCTAAGCAATTTTCGAATCCACTTTTGACGTAGCGTCTGAGTCATGGCAGCGCCCTCCCCTTCTTGTTGTGCATCTCTTCCAAATCCCACCATTCATCTATTCCTCTCTGGTGGGAGGTTGTCTGGCTGTCTGCCTGACTTACAGCAGGCAGAGTGATGGACAAGGGGTGAGACCCAGTGCATTACACTCCTCTGCAACACAGCACAACAGAGACTAGACAACACTGTATAACACTGCACTGAATACAAAATGATGCACAGAGGAGGATGAGAGGCAAAGTAAAAACTCAAGTCGAGAAGGAATGATAAACACTGCATCGCTCTTGCGGAGCATCTTCAGTCCTTGAGCTCATTATGTTCATGAGCGAAGATAAACCCAGCCACATATCAGCGTGAGTGGAAACTCTAATACCGGAGATTTGAATTAATGCCAAACTTTCTCACACATGATGAAAACAGACATGAGAAAGTACACCTAATATCTAGAGTCGCAGGCTGTTTTGCCCGCAGCATTAAAAGTGAAGCTGAGAGCGAGTCAAACTCTGTCAGTGCCATATCTTCAGCTCAGCAGACCTTTATAGGAGATGATAGAGAGAATGGGGCTTTCTTTGTTTAGATCTTTTCCTCCATCACCTCCAACCTCCTCCTCTGCTCTTTCACTCAGCAAAGCATTTCCCCAGAATCCAGCAGGTTGTTTCGAACACGCGCCCCGAGCCGTATAGCCGCCTTAAACAAAAATAAAATAAAACATTCATTCTGCAATACCTTCTCAGGAGCAAATACACATACACAGAATAAAAAATACAAATACTGCTCGCCGAGCATGTTTTTATAGAACAGTGCATAGAACTTCTTTCTCTCCGAAGTCCATTCTTTTTGCCTTTCTTCTTGACATTAGATCCGTCTGAAAATGCAAAAGACTTCCCTCATGTCATTTTTCACCCCTTTATCTTTGAATTTGCCATTTATTTCACACCCGTGACCCCTACTCTCTTAAATCAAGAGTCAACCCTTCCCTAAAGCCCTCTCTGACTTTGTCTCTCCTCTCTTTTACCCCTCTCAAGATTTTTCAAATGCAAACATGTCGTCTGTCTTCTAAACGTCTCCGTACACCCCCGGGGGCCGCAGGATTTAGAGACGTTTTCAGAGGAGTTTAAAAGGGTCCAATCTATAATCACCAAAAGTGCCTCCGCCATCTGCGGAATGATAATAACATGCATTTAAATGACTGAGCTCAATATTTGTAACCTGCGGTATATCACTGCTGGTCATGACTCATACTGCAGGCCCAGCCGAGCCACGCGCTTGGAATCAGTTTCATGTTAATATCCTGCAGATTAAGTGGTGGGGTGACCATTGTATCACTGCGGAGCGTGTCAGCTTCTTGTTCTCCACGCAGACACAATGGAGTATAATTTGTCGATAGCTGTTTCGCACTTAGGCCTCCGTCCGTTGCTAATAACAGCAAAGAGTGAGGCCGTATGTCATTCGCTGCATTAGCTACCGTTGGGTTTTGTCAGGCAGACTGCTCGTGAGTACATTGCTTACATTAGCACTGCTTCCATTCTCAGTCCTCTGATTACAATAAATGCTCAGTCGCATTGTAACGATGGGCTTTACAATAATGGGCCATAAATTAATACAATAGTCAGCAGCAAATACTATTATGCTGTTAGTGTTTACAGTACACGCATGTCGTACATATATATATATGACTGAATTGGTAGATAATTACCATTCACAAACGCAGTCACTCTAACACAACAACCACTTACTGTCTATTTGTCACCATGTCGACTGGGATGGCGGGGAAGGACTGCATTCTGATCAAGGATATCAATGGCCCCAAATCGTCATTGATTTGAACAAGGGATCAATAAACGTATCACTAGCGGTGTCTTACCGCTATTAAAATACACCAGCAGTGGGCTGGATCTCTTTTCTTTAATCTTACAGAAAAGCAGGGCAGGTGTGAAAAGCTTATTAAGGTATAATTCATTGCTCTGTCTGTGTCATTTGGGCTTTATGTTATCGCTGAGATCATTCCCACACACACACACACACACACACACGAGTGTGTAGAAACCATGAGAGTGAGTGGCAAGCAAGCATGTACGTGTGTGTGTGTGTGTGTGTGTGTTGGGGGGTACTTCCATATGAAATGTACACGAGGGTGAATCTCAGTGGTGTTAATGGCTTTTTAAATGTCAGGGAAAGTCAGGGAATGATAAAAGAGAGATCTGTTATCCACTGTCCTCATGATCACCGTGTAGCACGCCACTGCTCCCAACTCACCGAGGAGCCTCGGTCCGTGTGTGTGTGTGTGTGTGTGTGTGTGTGTGTGTGTGTGTGTGTGTGTGAAGGAGTGGGCCAACTTCCACCCGTGCTGATGTCAGCATGATATATGCACCAATCAGATTAGCTCTGAGAGGGAGAGAATGAGGGAAAGAGAGTGGGGAGGGGTGTTAGACATTACTTGCTGGTTTATTGTTGTGTTTTTTCATCTTCTATTTGGATGATCAGAATCGAAAGATAAATAAATATATACGTATACTTCAACTGATGCAGTTTTGTACTTTACACAGTACATGTACTAATATGTGTAAGTGTAGTATGTAGGTCTATTCACTCCATACGGATAAACAGAAATGAACACATAGGGAAGAAAATATGTACCTGTCAAACAACACCTTAGGCTTTAGGGTTGGGCGACACATAAATCTCAATATTTTAACATTAATGCCAATGTGCTTTGCTCTTTTATGGACTTTTATGGTTTTTATGGTTACTTTTAACTTTTTAACTTTGAAAAAAGGTGCCTTACAAATAAGTAAAAACAACAGCTTCTAAAATACATTTCATATACATTTCGTATATGCAATGTCTAAATAACTAGGAAATGTCAAATGTTTTTGTCAGAAATTTTAAATCGAATTGTTTTACTTATTCGTACTTTGCACTTTTTGTAGGTGACTAACTTTCATCACCTTGGGATGGACTGCTCAGTGTTCTTCAGATGATGATTTTCACATAAAAGACAGTAAATGGAGAGAATAAATAGGACAAACGATAATAATATAATGCAAAATAAAATAATCCAATTGAAGTCCAGTGTTTACAACTGTTTCCCACTTTTTTGCATGACATTTGAACAAACTATGTCTAATCTTACTGCCACAATACAATTCCCCTGAAAGCTAAAAAACAATGATTATGATCCAGGCCAACGACACACACATAACACATCATTTTATCCAGACGTAGCTAGTCACTGTTACCACCTCCAGTAACACACAAACGCTTTCTGAGAATGACATCAAAGGTTTTACTCTGCAGCTCTTCCGACCGAGACTCGATTTACCTTTAAGGAGACAAAATCTCCTGTTTTCTCTCAGCTTCCCAAAGCTTTCCTAAAATCCACACGGACCATGCTCACAGATTAACTGTGCGAGTGTGCCAGTGTGTTTGTGTGTGTGTGTGTG
>NW_022281816.1:0-9573 GCF_004355925.1 Anarrhichthys ocellatus | reverse complement strand
CATAACTTAAACGTAGCGTAATGTTACTTAACATAACTTAAACGTAGCGTAATGTTACTTAACATAACTTAAACGTAGTGTAATGTTACTTAACATAACTTAAACGTAGTGTAATGTTACTTAACATGACTTAAACGTAGCGTAATGTTACTTAACATAACTTGAACGTAGCGTAATGTTACTTAACATAACTTAAATGTAGCGTAATGTTACTTTACATAACTTAAACGTAGCGTAATGTTACTTAACATGACTTAAACGTAGCGTAATGTTACTTAACATAACTTAAATGTAGCGTAATGTTACTTAACATAACATAACGTAACTTATCTGTGAAGTAAACTTTTATTCTGTTGTATTTATTCACCTTTTAACTTTCAAGCTCAATTATTCACTTTTAGGTCCCAAAATCTGAGTAAAACTGTAATTAATTGGACTTATTTTACGACCGATTAGTCCAGAATTTTCTTAACAACCGGCTCACTTCTCAAACCGGAATCTTTTTTTTAAACCGGGTAGTGTGTTTTGTGAGTAAACCTACATTGGATTTTATTTTGAAAAGACGCCATTTGTGTAAAAATCTGAGACATCTTGACTCGTGCATAACCGACCGTAGAGGGAAGCGTAGGAGCATCATGTGACGAGTTGAGAGTGAGAACGTGTTGCTCTTAAAGCTACAATTATTTTAAAGTTTAAATATAAAGCACTTTTTAAAAACCTTCAATTTGTTCAACAAATTAATTTGCATTTGCTTCTTTGCCAATAAACTTTAAATTACCAAATTGATCAGTTAGGCTTTTAATAATAAAAATATAATGTCAATATTAAATGATAAAAGTTGAAGCAGTTTACAGTCCAAACAAACAAATAAGCGTTTGGATTTAATACATCGTAGCATTCAGTTTCCTAAAGCAGCAACTTTTGGATACTTTTACATAATTACAGACGTAATCATTCATACTTTTTCAAAATAAACTTCCCTTTTGCTCAACAAATCAACAGACTTGATTGAGATAAGGATGTGAACATTTACTTTAACGTTTGAATATCTTATATCTAAAGTGATGAAACGATGAAACCCACAGATCTCTGAAGCTCTACAATCAACGTTGATTTAAATAAATATAAATATCCAACATCAGGTTCTCAGAGCGTCCTGTGGACGCTGAGAAACTCTGCTTCTGTCGCAGAATTCTGTCGCATGAGAGAATAGAACAGAAATGGTTGATATGCAGCTCACTGATCATCAGTCATGTGATCGACTGTAAATTAACTTCTTCATCATTTTTGGCAGTTTGAAGCTTAAAATAAGTGATATGAAGTCGTGTCGTCCTCTTCACTGAATATCAAACAGAAAGATTAAAGACGTGACGACCAGCCGGTCTAGAAAAGACTTTTATTCATCGCGTGTCATCAGTCGGTTCAGCTGCTCTGATGATATGAAAAACTACAAAACTTAATTTTGGTCCCTTCTGGTGCAGAAATGTGTCCAACACGACGAGAATGAACGACGACAACTACCAGCTACCCTCATGTTGTGATGTTCTTCTTTTTGTTTGATGTGATTTCATCCTTGAGAAATAAAAAGCGTGTGACGTCTTCTTTCCGACTGCACGTTTAACACGGAGCACCTTCGTAGCGTTTCCTGATTTTGACTGAAACATTCGTTTAAAGGGATTCTTCATCTTCAACCAGCCTCAAGCTGAGCGGGTGATGACACACAGCTGCTGCACACAAACAATAGCGTTATTATCTCGTTCATACCACTCATGCATTTCGTCACATTGAAAGCACAAATAATCCTTCATGACAGCTCATCTTTATATTCTGATTAAAGAGCCTCAACTTCCCACTAAAGCACGTTGGGACGAGTTGTATTTGTATTCATCTGCAGGTTTGTTGCATGTTCCTGCTGCTCTGAATAATACAAGTCCTGATTGGATCATGAAGTGAAGCAGATGTTAGCAGTGAGACTAGAAGAGAGGACCAGGTGTTTCCTCTCCTCTGATCGGGTAGAAGATGTGAGAGCAGGAGGACGTTCAGCTCCACAACTGTACGAGTTGCATGAAAGAGCTTAAACGTGTCCGATGAGTCTGCAGACTCTTTATCCAAACACCAAACCCTGCAGAGCTGAGAGTCAAAGAGGACCTGCAGACTGTGATGTAAGAAGCTCCAGTGAGTCAGAAGAAGCTCAGCTGCTCAACAAGAAGCTGATTTCTGTTGATTTCCAACACAGACTTTAACTGTGTTGATGCTTCAAGTTGAACGTTCCTCGTCAACATAACAGAACCAGCTGAGACTCACTGAAACACTCAACACGTGTCTCACCAGAACTGTTCTCACTTTAAGGATCAATTGTCAATAATTTGGGGTTATTGTTGTGAAACACTGGCTCCACGGTGACGCGTGTACATGCACACTGAGATCCCACTTTAGTTCAGAACATGACCATATGCTGAGTGTGATCCGGGACCCCGTCTACACCTCTATAATAAACAATGTGAAGCTAATAGCTAATTATTTCTTATTCATACACATTTGATATTTGGCGCTGTGGCAAAAACTCTAAAATAGAAAAAGGACTCGTATATGGACGAGCAACGAGGTGAAGAAGCTGCTCAGCGTTACTTTACAACACGAGGCGACTTAAAAACACAAGAAAACGTTGATTGCGAGTCTTTCAGCCGTCGTCCACACGGATACAAAGTTGTTTTTAAATCTGGCGTAAAAGCGCTTCACTCACTCTAAAGTCATCGACAAGAAGCCGCCACAGGCTGCTCAACATCCAGTGGGATCATGGTCACATGAACACAAGACACTGTCAGGATGTTCTGAATCAGGGTTTCTAGATTCAGAGTTTAAGAAGCTTTCTTTGGACACGCAGCACATTCACAATATGCGTCTCAATCAGGGTTTTACAGTGTACGTCGGTTCTTGTGCACGGCAGCGTTGTTTTGCTTGTATTGGTTCATTTAAAAGGGACAGTGCATATCAATAAACATTCCTGTAATGCGGCGGAGTTAGCCAAGACGCTGTTTTTCATCTGCCGTCCCTGGAAAAGCTTGTAACAGAAAAAGCCTGAAGAACATAGTTCTGCAAATCTGGCGAGAGAGCGACGGTTCAGTAAACAGGAACATGAACTCGCTCGTAAACATCAGAACATCGTCTTATTCGGGGCAAAACAACTTAAACTTTTGTGCATGTAAACGTAGTCGGTGTAGAAGTTTTCAATCAAGAAGATTTCACAGCTCTGAAGTGTGAATCTTCATTATTTCTGTCACACAAAACAAATCCTAGAATTTAAAATGAAAAGGTGTTTCTGCTTCAGAGGCTGAATCCCGGTTCACTCAGAGATCTTCATGACGTGTTGAATCATCATGTGATCAGGTGATACTCTCTAGTACATCGTACAAGTATTGGATCAGCATAGCATCACAACATTGATATTGATATTGTCTTCTATCATAATCTGCAGGATCAACACTTTGAAAACCATAATTGTATTGAAGTGTCACCAAACTGCACATATTTAGTGCTGGAGTCACCAGTGAGGATCAACACCAGCAGAGTGACCCTGAGGTCCACGTCTTCTCCTTCTACGTCCGGATGATGTGAACAGATTCATTCATCGATCTGTAACCGCACAGACATGTGCTGCCTCCTCAAATCAAAACAGCAGCAGCGCCATTTTGCTGGCCTGCAGAGTGACTAATGCTCGTGGGATTCATCTCTCTGCAGCAAAACGTCCACAACTGAGCTCTCCGTCCTCCCCAACTCCTCCCTGATACGCCTGAAGCGATTAAGGAAGACGTGTACGGCTCGTTGTTCTCAGGGTTACACAAGCAGACTTTCATAGAGAGGGGGCAGGTGTGCTGCAGCTTGTTCAGAGAACGGCAGTGTCTGATCAGGCTTCTCTGACGGTGGCAGCTTGTATCCTCTGAGATGTTTGGTGCTGCATTCAGAGCCACATAGCTGCCAGTAAAGAGGGCGGGACCTCAGTGTTTTTGGGGAGACGTGGAGGTTTTTGGAACCTGTCACACTTGAAATTCAGGCAAAATAATGAGCCTTACAATATGACTTCATGTTACGTATGGCCGCACATTATACAACTGATATTTGTTATCAGTAACAATATTCCATCCGATTTGCTTCATTTTAGAGGGAATTCTAATGTTTTTCTTATTCCCATAATTGTGGCCATTCGGACTAATAAATCACGCTGACTTTGCACTTTTGGGAAACAGGTGCGATTCTCCTGGAGGTTTCCAAATGAACTTAAATCGAACATAAATCCCAAATCTTTATATGCAAATCCAAACACAAGCAACTTGCTTTTTAGAACCTTGTTAATCTGAATCAGAGTCCACAGACGAGCTCGATCTTATTCTACGGAATCAGACTTCATCTGAAGTGAAAGGTTATCAACAGGTTTCACTGTCAGTGGACAGGTTGTTCACTAGCTAGCTAACCAGACAGCTAGCTCGGTTAGCCGTCTAGTTGCCCCATAAGTACGACCCTATGCATTGAGCTAATATAGCTAATCAAATGTGATAATTTCTCTGTTTACTTTCATTTGAACTCAGAGAGAAAGGTTAGTGGTTTGCTAGTTAGCTAAGCTACCAGCTAGCTTCTTTAGCCGACAAACCGACCACTCAATTGACCCTCTGTAGTTACAATAGTTAATCCACTAATTTATGTTAGCCTTCGTTTGGATTTAAAAACAAACATTTGAGTAGTTTCATTTACATTATGACCACAAAAGAACTAATATACGAGAGAATATAACTAAGTATTGGAATGTCCGCTTATGGATGCTAATACCTGCAGATGTATAAAATAAATACCATAGTTTCTCTGTAATTTCCATGCAAACAATCCATACTTCAACACCTCTATCTTGTTCACCGTACTGCAGCCGTGTGTCATCAACAAGGACCAATGTGAGCGTCTGTGGGCCCAGAACTCTGCCTCCAGGTTAAGGAATAAATTCACTATCAAATGGGTTGAACCCTCTTCTCTTCCAGGTGTGCAGGGAGTCGTGCTTCTTCATGGCAGGAGAAGCTAAGCTGCACGTATGAGCTCTTTGTTTCCTGTCGTATCGGGAGGCACTTCAGTCAAATCTATAATGAGACGGGGTTCAAGGCACTAGAAACTAATTTTAGATATATCTATGCAATTTGTTTAAATATGTCTGCTTCCCTTCTTCAAACTGTTTTTAAAAGTCAAATGCATGAAAGAACAGAAATTGGGTCACAAATGACATAAAGAATGATCCCACGCTCTCCACCATCACAGATCAAAGCTTTCCATGAGAGGATGTTATTTCTGAAGTGTGATTCTTTAAAGAGCTCATCAGACATGTCTCTTCTGATGCTTGTTTTTTGTTGCCCCTTTCCTTTTGTTTCTTGTTTTTGTTTTTTTAGCAGATTTGTCCCCTCCGGCAGTTATAGCTCCGTCATGCACCGTATCCCGTCGTTAGCTTGACAACAATGAGGAGAATCATCATCATCATCATCATCATCATCATCATCATCATCCCCCAGCTCCCGAGGTCCCTCCACAACTGCAAGCAATTGAATACTGTAGTCATGCATTGAGTATACGTAGCTATACCATAGCTAATTAGGCCATAATGCTTTAGTATTGTTCACATGCCATGATCTTCCAAAAAGAAGTGTTCCTGTTCCCTTAATGCGTTAACATTCAACATGTAAATGCTTCTGAAAATAATTAAAAAACAATAATAATAAATAGCCAGTGCACTTTTGGTGAAAACAAATGAAGAGAAAAAGTTCCAGGAAGAGAAGATGAGGGTTTTAAAAGAAGAGAGAGGGACAAAGAGAAGAACATGTCAAAGTAAAAATGAGGTCAGGTCTTGTGCATGCCGATATAAGAGAGAAGAGTCTCCACATGCTTTCTTTATATAAAGGAGTGTTGCATGGCGTCACACAGGGAACCTCCAGCCGACCTGTAGCAGCAGCAGCAGATAATCCTCCACGAGGCTCGGCACACTTCCTGTTTGGTTCTTAAGGTGCCTGGAAAAAACATCCGTCAACATCTGGCGTTGAGTTTTCCCAAAAAAAATAAAAAGTTCCTGGATGTGCCGCATAAAAAAAAACACTGTAATCCACTCGGAAATGTGACGAAGTTCTTCAGATCTCAGCTAATTGTTGTTTGTTTGTTGTTGAGTCTTCTGCACAAAGCTCGGTGTCGGGAGATTTGTGGATAAATTCTGGTGTCAGATGAGTTAATTGTTCCCTCGTTTCATTTATATATTCAACTCTCAAACTTTTCTGCCTTTTCTTAAACTAAATGTGGGACTTTGTATTCATATCCTGCACTGCTATTATTCTCTTGTTTCATCTTTTTTAACTTATTTTAATTATTATTTCCTGTTGTTGAAAGGTGCTACACCAGTACATTTGCCTTGAGGGAAATGAACTCCCTTTGATTTACTAAATCTTTGCTGTTAAATGACGCTCTTGTGCATCCGTCTGTATCCATGAAAAGCTCCAAAAACAAGATTGTTTTCATGTCATTTGATGTGAAACAAGCTACAAATTCCTTTTCAGAGACGTCAAAGACAGAATACCTCGAGATCACTTCAGGACTGCAGTTTGAGAATGTGCGAGAGATATTTTTTTAAATAACGGAATAAATTGGTGCAACAGTGACTCTTGTCTCAAGTTTTGGAGCAGAGACACTTGTTTCTACATTTCCCATAGTGCAACTTGATAATAACTTACATGATGTCACTTCCTGTCTGGTAAGTTTGGAATGATCAAAGCAGAAGAAGTCGAGACGTCCTGACTTATGTCTTTCGTTAGACTCTTGCAAATCTCCCAAAACGACTGATTAATATATCAAAGAAACATTCCCCCCCGACACCAGCTGATCTCTGTGATTACCAAACAAGTCTGTCGTTGTGTTTTCATGAACTAACTGAGCCTTTCTACCTTCTTTTGTTTTGTAAATGTGTCTGAATCAAAATGCAAAAGAAGAATTAAAATGCACCAATGGAGATAAAGCATCGAGATATTTCTACAATATTTACACCACCGCGGAGCACGTCGGTTGTCGGTTTGTCGCCGCCTCACACGTCGGTGAGCAGCTTCCCCTTGTTCACACAGTTCTGGCTGGGCGCCGTGCAGTTGGCAGTCCTAAGGTTCGCTTCCCTAAAGTTATCGATGCTGTTGTTCATGTCCTCGTCTATCTCCATGTACTCCGACTTGCTGACCGCCGACGAGCTGCGGCGGCTCGAGTTGGTGTCCGACGCCAAGTTCTGGTTGCTGACGTTGAGCAGCTGCGCCTGCTCCTCGCCCTCCGTCTCGCGGTGGTAGAAGTAGTTGAAGTTGGACACGATGACGGGCACCGGCAGCGCGATGGTGAGCACGCCGGCAATTGCGCACAGCGAGCCCACGATCTTCCCCCCGATGGTCACCGGGTACATGTCCCCGTAGCCCACGGTGGTCATGGACACCACGGCCCACCAGAAGGCGTCGGGGATGCTGGTGAAGAACGAATCCTTCTCCTCGGCCTCGGCGAAGTAGACGGCGCTGGAGAACAAAATCACGCCGATGAAGAGGAAGAAGATGAGCAGGCCCAGCTCCCGCATGCTGGCCTTTAGAGTTTGACCCAAAATCTGGAGCCCCTTGGAGTGCCGGGACAGCTTAAAGATCCTGAACACCCTCACCAGGCGGATTACCCTGAGAATAGCCAGAGACGTGGCCTGTTCCCCTCCTCCTCCTCCTCCTCCTCCTCCTCCTCCTGCTCCTCCCTTACTCTCCTTGCTGTCCTGGTCGTCGGCCAGCTCCGTCCCGAGCGTGATGAAGTACGGGATGATGGCCACGATGTCGATGGAGTTCATCATGTTTTTAAAGAACGCCGCCTTGCTGGGACAGGCGAAAAACCGGACTATCAACTCAAAAGAAAACCAGATGATGCAGAGCGTCTCCACCACGAAGAACGGGTCTGTGAGGACGTTCGGCTTGTAGTAAATCGTGATGTTCCCCACGACGCGCATCCGCTGGTTGGGATCCTCCTTCAGCTCCGGTAACGTCTCCAAACAAAATATGACTATTGAAATAAGGATAACCATCACCGAGACGATGGCGATCCCCCGGGCGGGACCCGAGCTCTCCGGATGCTCGAAGAGGAGCCAGATCTGCCGCTGGAACTCCTTCTCCGGCAATGGTCGCTCCTCCTCCCGGATAAATCCCTCGTCCTCGCGAAACTTCTCCATGGCCTCCGCGCCGAGTTCGTAAAACTTTATCTCCTCCGAGAACATATCCAGCGGCACGTTGACCGGCCGCCTCAGCCTCCCGCCGGACTGGTAGTAGTACAGGATGGCGTCGAAACTCGGCCGATTCCGGTCGAAGAAATACTCGTTTCGTAGAGGGTCAAAGTAGCGCATCCTCTTCTTGGGGTTCCCGAGGAGGGTCTCCGGGAACTGGGCCAGCGTCTTCAGCTGCGTCTCGAAGCGCAAGCCCGAGATGTTGATGACCACCCGCTCGCAGCAGTCGTGGTCGTCGTGGTCGTCGTCGGGCGGGTACAGGTCCTGCGGGTGGCCCGGCAGGGTGGAGGTCTCGTCCATGTTCTCCGTGGACACCACAGTCATCCTTGCTGGCGGGCGGTGGTGGTGGGCGGGAAGAAGAGGAAGTGGCGTGAAGGTGAAGGACAGCAGGTCGAAAGAGAAGAAGCCTCTACTGAGGCCGAGAGCTGTGCAGAGCCTCCCTCTCCTTCATCATCATCATCACCGTCGTCTTCTTTCTCCTCATCGAACGCTTCGTCACCTGCAAAGACGGACAAACGTCTCAGATATAAAACCCACCGTGTGCTACACTTCAGCAGCCCTGTGCTGCAGTCACTGGACCTCTTTTTTTTACCGCATACATCAGTATTCAAGTTTGCAGTCCTGCTGCGCTTCCTCTCTCTCTCCTTCTCTCTCTGTCTCTCTCTCTCTCTCTCTCTCTCTCTCTCTCTCTCTCTCTCTCTCTCTCTCTCTCTCTCTCTCTGCGCACATCAGGACCTGCAGTTCTCTTCTCACTCATCACATTTAAACACTTATACAAATCAACAGATCAATAAATGTAAATTAACAGAGAAGCTGATGGATTTAAAACACCTACCTTGAGTTTTGGAGAGCAGCAGATGGAGAGGAAGGTCCCCCCCCCCCCCCCCCCCCCCCCCCACCACCCCCCCTCCACACACCTTTTCCCCAACTTGGGGTTTAAAGCTGATATCGTTTTACAGGATCTCTTAAAACTGGATAGACTATGTTGTCTTGGTCCACATCCGGATCCTCTTGGTGTTGGTTGTCAGCCCGCTGCAGCAGCAGGAGGAGGAGGAGGAGGAGGAGGAGGAGGAGGAGGAGGAGGACGGTTCTGAACCTCGGCTCAGCTGCAAAAATCCTGACTGACAATTTATTAGAAGCATGACGGGAAATAAGGAGAGAATCAGACGCCGGATCGATGCGCTCCCAGTCTGTTCTGGGAGGACTGGACACTGCAGCATCAGCAGAAACGCGTCTCTCTCTCTCTCTCTCTCTCTCTCTCTCTCTCTCTCTCTCTCTCT
>NW_022281815.1:0-9693 GCF_004355925.1 Anarrhichthys ocellatus | reverse complement strand
GAGGAGAGAGGAGAGGAGAGAGGAGAGGAGAGAGGAGGAGAGGGAGAAGAGGGGAGAGAGGAGAGGAGAGGAGGAGAGGAGAGAGAGGAGAGAGGAGAGAGGAGGAGAGGAGAGGAGAGCAGAGGAGAGGAGAGCAGAGGGGAGAAGAGAGCAGAGGGGAGAAGAGAGCAGAGGGGAGAAGAGAGCAGAGGGGAGAAGAGGGGAGAAAGGAGAGGAGAGAGGAGAAGAGAAGAGAAGAGGAGAGGAGAAGAGAGAGGAGAGGGGAGGAGAGAGGGGAGGGGAGGGGAGAGGGGAGGGGAGGGGAGAGGAGAAGAGAAGAGAAGAGGAGAGAGGAGAAGAGAGAGGAGAGGAGAGGAGAGGAGAAGAGGGGAGGGGAGAGGAGAAGAGGGGAGGGGAGAGGAGGGGAGGGGAGAGGAGAGGAGAGGAGAGGAGAGAGGAGAGGAGAGAGGAGAGGAGAGGAGGGGAGGGGAGGGGAGAGGAGAGGAGAGGAGAGGAGGGGAGAGGAGAGGAGGGGAGAGGAGGGGAGAGGAGAGGAGAGAGGCTGGAAGTAGAGGTTGTAAAAATCTAAATAGTTCAATATATGTAACAAGTAGAGCCTCCATTGTTTTCCCAACATTGGTAACATTAGTGGACACTTCGAGACGTGTTGTATATTTAGATTTTGTTGTTTTTCCATGTTTTTTAAATAGATTATCAAAGAAATTAAACTTGCGGTTTCCTCATTTTTAAGATTGAGGTCAATGTTTTTCTGCACTAAAGACATGTTCTAGTTCTCTCTACTTTTAGTCATGATGGCTCCGTTTCTATAGAGGAGAAGGATTCATTTAACTGAACAGGACTTGTCCCCCTTGCGGGATTAATAAAGTATCTATCTATTTATTGCAGGGAAAATCAAGACCACAGAGAGTAACATGTGACGGGCTTTAGGTTCAGAGTGTTCAGGTAAAGACATCAAGCTTCAAATCTTCAAGTGTTAATTTGTTCAATGCATTTAATAGTTTAATCCCCAACTACATGCATAGATTGAAATATGCAGACTGAACAGTCGAGTCATAAGCTTGTTTACACGCGAATTAAAGCCTGCAACTCCCGTCTGGTTCAGTGAGCGGAGATGAACTGGTTCGGACTGAGCTGTAAGCCTCGGACCGGGGGGGGGGGGTTACACGAATATATGTGCCAACCTATTAAAGGAACAGCGTACCAAAACACAGAGGGACACACTGAAGCTTTCCAGGGATAGCTGCACTGATGGTTTTTGGCACTCGGCCTCCCGGCGAAGAATATTTGAGCACCAATAAATAGAGTTATTTCTGTGACATCATATAATTAAGAAATATGAAGATGTGTAAAAAATGTGTTTCAGCATAACACGCATTTCTTTCCTCTTCTGAATGCAGCTTGCATACATTATAACATAGCATATAGTGACACAGGCTGCTGTCCTTTATTAAACTAGTTTCTACCACATTCTATGTTCATATGCCTTTAAATATCGAGTATATCTGCTAAATATGTTAATGTTTGGGTCTGGTTGTTGCAATGAAACTCAAGGACGTCTAACTAAAAGGGAAGGAGTCTGGACATCCGTTCATCCGACCGACTTCACACCTGGTGGGTCCAGTGCGATCTCTTCAGATCTATGAGACATAGTTATCATTAGTAATGACATTAACGAGTAATAATAGTAACGTTAGAGTAATAAGGAGCCAATGTTATGTACACACTGTGTAGTGTATTAAGGGGGGACTAAATGGAGCGTACGATACTAAAAACTACAGGAAGTAGGGTTGGTGCTCTTGAATTCTGGTACATGCACGGAGAAGGATATAACATTTTCTAACACAGTATAAAGCGGTTGTATTTGTAGGCAGATCAGTCATAAAAACTGCAGACTTGCAGCTCTAGCAACACTGCAAACAAGGGAAGGAGAGAGGAAACAGTGAGGCTCCTCTGTTATGTCCACAATAAGAATGTAAAACAAACCTAAAATGACCGCATGCTCCAGGAAGCTTCATCTAATTCTGTGGTGTCTAACATCAACGTTGTGCTGCTGCATGTTTTAGTACGGAAAGTACCGGTGCGTTTCACGGATTCTTAAATACTGATGAATCAGCTCTTTTTATCGGGCTGTATTTGGAGGTGAGAAGGGAACCAGCAGGCCTCCCTCCTCCATAATGACTTGAGCCGCTCTTAAGAGCTTACGGCGCGTGCTGAAATCTGACTCCGGATCTGTTCTCCTGGAGGACGACGCACCGGCTAAAACTCATTAGACTCCACAATGGCTGCTATTCAGTGCTGCCCAAAACACACACAGACCGAGAGGAGATAGCTCAGCCTCCTTTTAGTTAATCACCGGCTCGTTTAGATTATTGTGTCACTCTGTGGTCGTTCGCAAGATGTCTAAGATGGGGCGACCGTGGCTCACTGGCTTAAGAGGGTTGTCTGGTAACCGCAGGGTCAACGGTTTGATCCTCGACTGGGACGTGTCACGTGTCGTAGTGTCCCTGAGCAAGACACTGAACCCCCGGCTCCCCGGGCGCCTGTCATTGGCAGCCCACTGCTCCCTATATACAGGGATGGGTCAAATGCAGAAGGCATTATGTATATGACAATAAAAAAGGGTTTATTTTCTAGTTTAAGGAGAGATGATATGATCACCATTAAAACTTCACCGGTTCATTAATGACATTTAGATGAGCATTTTTTTATATTAAAAGTTTTCTGAAATGTTATGTTTAAATATGATCTAATTATATATGTGCTAATTTGCATACATTTCCAGAACAGAGATCTGAATATTGGATAAAAGCCAGGTTCAAAATTCTTTGTTGTATGTCTCGTTGACATATTAGAGTTTCACCGTGAGCACCAACCGGAGGGCACTTCACCTCAACCTTTGTTTGGATCAGCTAACCTATCAGCCGTAACACAAGGTGGACGATGTTCAAAGGTGATAAAAGACGCTCCACCAGCAGCTTTCACTCCACCCGTCCGATCTGCTCCCACAGACGGTCTTATGAAAGTGTCTGACACATGAAGTTCATGATAAGCAGACTCGGACAAAACAAGCCTCTATCATCACCAGCACTTTTCTGAAAAGTTCAGACAGATTCGCTCTCATTGGTAACAATGTGAAAAAAGACACTGGGAACAGGCCTTAAGACTGCTTACTGGTCTAGATGCATCGAGTGGTGAACAGGCCTTAAGACTGCTTACTGGTCTAGATGCATCGAGTGGTGAACAGGCCTTAAGACTGTTTACCGGTCTAGATGCATCGAGTGGTGAACAGGCCTTGAGACCGTTTCCTGGTCTAGATGCATCGAGTGGTGACGGTATGCAAAGAAACTACAAGAAGCTCCGGACATAGTGACCACTTTCTTTATCAGCTCCTCAAACACAACGTCATGCTTCACACAAAGAGTCCTGTGCAGATTTAAGGACAGTTTGTAGAGTTCGTAGAGGAGCACGGCCTTCACTCCTTCGTTTCTTTCCTTTTAGCTACCAGTTCAGATCACATTTTGTCAAAAGGCAACACTCATGTGTCACCTTCACGTCACTGTGAGGAACAAGTCCGTCTCTGTCTCTCCGTCTCACCACCGTCTCTCAATTCATGCCTTTGTGCCAACGACCAGAATACAGAATCTGGTCAGTGCGGTCGATTGGCTGCTTCGACATAAAATATCACAAACTAACAAGTTACACTTGAGCTAATACTGAGTGACTGACTACCTTTATTTTGTACTTCTTTTCTGCTTACAATAGTTAAAGTCAGTTACAAGGTTAAGTTCTCCTCATGAAACAAATTCAACACTGAAGCTCGAGGGCGGAAGTACTTCCCATCTTGACTTCCATTTAAAATGAAAAAAGATTTGCAGACTAAGCACTGTGTTGGCCAATCAAATACATTCAAGCAAACGCAATCCTGAGGGATTAGTTTACACTGTACTGTGGCTCTCACGGAGACAGAGAAGAGAATAAATCACATCCAGGTAACTTTCCTAAACTTGTGTTTTGAAGTCGTATAAACCGAGTTTAAGATAAAGATAGAAGCTACAGGGTAAAGGTGACCCACCACATCACCTGGAGATCCAGACAGAAGACAATGAAACTAAGGAACAACACTGTTACAACCATTAAAATACATGCAAGTATACCTTCAGTAGCTAGCGTAGCATAGACGTGCTAACTATAGTTGGAGTCTATGGAGCAGAGACGGTAGCTGTCGAACCCTGGTCAGAGCTGGTCGACCCTACGATTGGCCATTCTGTGGTCGAGGGGCGGGACTTAGCGAAGGGTCACCCAAAGACAATAGTCCTCACTAGACATCCCAAACAAAAACCAACAACATCACCAGCACCATGTGGAAAAGTCCTCAACACGACAATGCTCAGGTTCCTTTCTCTCACTCACACTGAATTTGAAATTAACTGACAAATAAGGACCTTTTGTTTGATGACGTCATCTGGTTGCAGTTTTGATTGGCACCCTTCCTTGAGGACAGTGGTTTCCTTGAGTGCCGCTAAGACATTCACCAGTTTAGACAGAAAAATGTGTGGAAAACATATGAATGAAGCCAACTACTACAAACTCTCGCTGCTGTTACTGCCTCAACAATCTTCACAGCAGTGGTAGAAAACAGCTGGAAAGTCTCTCTCTCTCACACTCACACACACACACCAAAGTAAAGCTATTAAAAGCTGTGGCTGACAGAAATTGAATTCGCCGCAACATGTGGGCCCTAAAATAGGTACGACTAAATAAAACTATCTGTGCACACATTCAAACTTGTGTCAATTTGCCACTGGGAGAGTCCCAATAGTTTGGTCTGCATGTAGAACACATACAGTACGACAAAGACAGAAAACAAACGAGCACCGTTTAGTGAAGTTTGAAGAAGCCGTTGACGTGTGAGCAAGCTGCCCAGGAATGTTTGTGCATTCCAGTGGAAGGGTACTCTCACCAGGAGGGAGGGAACAAGGGAGAACATTGCACCTCCTCTTCACCTGCCTAGACTCTCTCCAACACAACAGTTCAATTTCATTCCTCTTCAGGTTGCTAGGAATGTATCTCAATGCAGTCATCAGGCTGTGTTTTAACTTCCCCTTTGGTTTATACATTCTCCAATTATATGTGCGATTGAAACTACCACCGCCATTCAATCTGCTATACTAATCGAGAGTCCCTGGCCAAGAAGCAATCAAGTTTTACATGTGATGTGTTCATTAAGGGATGTAAACATGAGGTTGTCAGAGCTAAAGCTACAGCTAGCCCAACAACAAACAGCCAAAAACATTCAACACTTTCCATTTTGACGTAACATTTTGTAAAAGCTTTTAGTAACGATGAACTGAAATCAATCACGTATGCTTAAATCTAAATTCTGTTTGAAATAATCAGAAAAGGCATGTAAAGTCACCGTGTAATTATGAATTTGAAGAGTTTGATTGGAAATTTGCAGGCAAAACTGCACTGAAAACAAAACCATGTTGCTCAGAGTATTAACACCAGATTACAGCACATAAAGAGAGTCTCATGTATTTACAGCTGGATTTTCTTGCCTTCCAGATATGAATCCCAGGAGGCT
Source organism: Anarrhichthys ocellatus (assembly GCF_004355925.1). Lineage (NCBI taxonomy): Eukaryota > Metazoa > Chordata > Actinopteri > Perciformes > Anarhichadidae > Anarrhichthys > Anarrhichthys ocellatus. Next base: position 4,109 of record NW_022281815.1, on the reverse strand, counting down.
TGGCAAAGCACAGCAGCAACGAGCACGTACACGAACAGACACACCGAGACACGGACTGAAGTAGATTCATGGTGACTGATTAGCTATTATGCTGCCTGACAGAGTGACATTTCAAATCCTGATAAAAACAGGAATCACTTTTGGCAATTTGAGTCAAAAAAGGTCTTTAGACAACGCATGTTGGGATTAAAACTAGTTCATAGCTCATCCAAAATGTGGAAAACGTTATCCCTCAAAGTTTAAAACAATACAATAGAAGAAAACATGTCGACGTCTGTATATATTTAGACTGTTGGCGTGGATAAATCATTGATTCATTGTCTGTACACTCATTGATTTGACCGGTTCAGTAAATGACTCGACTGACTGGAGATCAGCTCCTCTAACTAATATATTTGTTGTTGATGTTTTTCATGTTTTTTTAAGGATAAAAAATGTCGATCTATTATAGAGGTCAATAATAAACCAATAGTGTTCTGCAGGCATGAGTATTAAAACCTTAAAATGATCGGGATCCTTTAGTTTAGTTGTCTGATTATATAACAGGTCAGTGAACGCCCCTCTGGTGGATCTTAAAGAGTGTAAATGAGACGACTGAACGTCCTCCTTTAGCTTCTTACTTTACACTTCAAACATCACAAAGGTGGAGTTCATTAGTGAAGATTATCTTGATGAACAAAAAATGTAACTTGTGTTTGACAGAGTTTATTTTCTGCAATAATCCAAAATCCAATTCAACTGTCCTACTGGCTTTTTGTGGAGGGAAGCAGTGATGCTAACTTCCTGTTTGGTCTACAAAAATACATCATCCCTGCTGAACTCAATGGCAACCTACGTGTTAATTGTGTGTATGAACATTTGAGAAATAATGGATCAAAATGACAGCCTTGTACTTTACATAGCATGTAAAGATGGTTTTAGTAGCCATCAATTCAACATCCATAAACACAACAGCTGCTATTTCTTTTACACGTTTAGCTCCATTTATTTGTTCTGCACTACATCAAGTGTCAACTGAATGGATCAGACTGAATGTTTTCACTTTGGATGAAGTTTTCCTGGCTGTACAACACAGAAGAAAAGGCCTTGGCGTTCCACAAGTGTGTTAAACATCAGTTCTTTCCAGGAAATGTGTGATCCTAGATCAGTTAGAGCATTGTGTAATCTGTGTTCTGTATGCAGTGGTTCCTCACACTCTACACACCTCTCTGCTTTCAGCACCGCAACATATCATCTGTCATATTGCGAGCTGTGATCGCTCACAATCTCATTTAATAACATGTCAAACAAACACTGAAAATAACCAGCATGCTAACTTCATACACTGGATGCACGCATGCAACGCTTAACTGATAACCAGCCTCTTATGCATCATTAAAAACAGGAAACCCAATCCTTTTGTTTTAAATGCAAGACCACGGAGGATGGAAACATGAGACCTGCAGGCAGATGGACGGTCGGGATCACGATTCTCTCCACATTATGTTATAGTAGAAATAGAAGCACAGCTATGACAATCCCATGACTGTAAGGGGCTTATTGCATGTTAATTATATACACAGTGTGGCATGAAGCTATTTGAAAAAGCAACACTGCAGAGGATAGATAGATAGATAGATAGATAATGTAGCTCCATTTGAAAGACAGAAAGAAACTGCTTTCTCATTGCAGATTTAGTTTTCTTCATTTTCAGTTTCTTCTATCTTCTCGACTAGTTTTAAGTTTGATGCAAAAACCCACGTACACCTCACTTTTCACCTTGCAATCAGTCGACCATATAACTCTCCAAAGATGCCGGTATCACTTTCCCCACTGTGGGAGCCAAAGGTCTGCAAGAGCTGCTATACAAATGTGAGATTGACACTTTGGCTGACAGCGAAGCAAGCAGGCATGCAGGAAGGGTGCTCTGCGGGGCACTGGTATTTTTCCACTTAAAGAAGATTACAATGCACACTTTCACACTTCAAATTTTTACATTACAAATGCACAGACAGACTTGACAAGTATTACAGTTTTGTATTTTTCTAAGGCTACATCGTTTTCTTTTAAAAACACATCTTTTGCTACGTTTTGCGCCTTGTGTCCTCGCTACTTCTAGAACCCTTTAAACAAAGACGTTTGAAAACGCTGCCGACAACGTTTTAGTTTGAAACCGTCGGGGCTGCGTTTTATTTTACGGAGACCTTTGAAAACCACGACGCAGACACCAACATCCGCTACTTGATCGGGTCTTAGCGCAGGAAGAAAACAAACGACATCCGCCTTGATTACCGAGCGACTACGAGAGGTTAATTCAACATGGAAAACAGATTACAGGTGCTGCTGCTCTCTATCATCTCACTGTAATACATAATCATATCATCGAAGTCATCGGTTTCTCTCACTTACCTGTGGTAAAGCAGTGTTAAGTTGTCGCTGCAGCGAGTCCCTTTCGTGGCTGACTTCGTGCAGTTTGCCCTGAGTCAGGCCCAGATTCTCCTGCGTCTCTCTCAGGGTCTCCAGCAGACGATCCCTCTCCTCCAGCATGGACACCATCAGCGACTCAAAGTGACCCTCAGAGTCCGACTGCAGTGGGGAGCCAGAGCCCCGACGACCGCCGCCGGGCCCCTCGGCCTCGCTGATGGTGGGCATCACCTCGCACATCATCTACAACCCGAAGAACCAGAAAGAGATATGGAAAAGTACAGAGCTGTCAGTACAAACAGGTTGTGAACAGCAACAACACTGAAAACTCTTTATAATGAGGTCAATGGATTGTCCAGCGTAACCCACATCTTCTTTCTGAATAATGTGCGTTTTGTAAATGTCACTTATCAGTACATTAAGAACCACAAGCAACATTTTACAGCAACTGTAGTTTGCTGCCACCCAAATACATTCGCTGTAGTTGGGTGGTGGGAAAAAGAGATCTCATTTCAAATCCAAAAGAACTTTTGCACCGACATCTCCTAATTTATGTTTAATATTCAATTAAAGCGCAAGTTTAATGGACTTGGAAACAACATTATTCCTCCCAAGAGTTCAGTTTGTATTGGTTGCGTTTCAGTCATTCTCCTGTTCAAAAGACAAACCACTGTACACCAGTAAAAGTGTTAAAAGATGGTAACCAAATAATTAAACAGGTACGTCGGTAGAGGTGGGTACGTCGGTAGAGGTGGGTACGTCGGTAGAGGTGGGTACGTCGGTAGAGGTGGGTACGTCGGTAGAGGTGGGTACGTCGGTAGAAGTCGGTACGTCGGTAGAGGTAGGTACGTCGGTAGAGGTGGGTACGTCGGTAGAGGTGGGTACGTCGGTAGAAGTCGGTACGTCGGTAGAGGTAGGTACGTCGGTAGGTAGGCAGATGATAAATAGATAGATACTTTAGACTAGTACAGCCGTGTTGTCTGGACCTTGTTGAGCTACGCTGCATCTAACAACAGCTGTGCAGGAAGGTCTGGAGAGTTAGAGCCACTCTCCACACCAAGGAGCTTAGGTCCTGTGGACGGACTGCCAGACAAAAAAGCCAAAGAATCATGCGAGCTGGATTTAACATACCTACAAAGGAACAACAACTTACAAACTGGAACACGTTGAGTAGGAACTAAGTGGCAGCCGGAGTTGTAACCCCTTCCTCTCGTTCTTTGCATCACCAGAGATGCCAAAAGCCATTTGCTTTTAGCAAACTACTGTACTGGTGGACAGAGGCAAACTAATGTATCAGAAGCAAATGAAAATACAAAAGCAACACTGCATAACGAGGTCAAGCCATGTTTATGAGGTCACACAGCATCCACGGAGGAGAGTGACAGATGGCGACATCACATACAACAATAAATAAAAGTAAAGATGACAAACCAACCTTTGGAGGCGGGACACTTGAATAGACTTAAAACTTTTAAATCGCTTTAGTATTTCTTCACATGATAGAAAAAACAACAACAGAAAAGCCCGCTACTGGTGACTCAATTAAGAGCAGTTTGTGAAAATATAATTTGCATTTGCAAATTAATCAAATGGACTTTTGGAATAGTTTGACCAATTACATTTCCTGTAATGGAGAATAAAGTATGAAGAGAGACAGACAGACAGGGAGAGAGAGAGACAGACAGGGAGAGAGAGAGAGAGAGAGA
>NW_022281814.1:0-9580 GCF_004355925.1 Anarrhichthys ocellatus | reverse complement strand
CACTCTCACACTCACTCTCTCACTCACTCACACTCTCTCTCTCTCTCTCTCACTCACTCACTCTCTCTCTCTCACACTCTCTCTCACACTCGCTCACTCTCTCACACTCTCACTCACTCTCTCACACTCTCACTCACTCTCTCTCTCTCACACTCACTCTCTCACTCACTCACTCACTCACACTCTCTCTCACACTCACTCTCTCACACTCACTCACTCACTCACACTCTCTCTCACACACTCACTCACACTCTCTCTCACACACTCACTCACACTCTCTCTCTCACACTCACTCACTCTCTCACACACTCACTCACTCTCTCACACTCACTCACACACTCACTCACTCACTCTCTCACACTCTCACACTCTCTCTCACACTCTCTCACTCTCTCGCACTCTCACACTCTCTCACTCACTCACTCACACTCTCTCTCACACTCACTCACTCTCTCTCACTCACTCTCTCTCTCACTCTCTCACACTCACTCACTCACTCACACTCTCTCTCTCACTCTCGCACTCACTCACTCACTCGCACTCTCACACTCACTCTCTCACACTCTCTCTCACACTCACTCACACTCTCTCACACTCACTCTCTCGCACTCTCTCACTCTCTCACACTCTCTCGCACTCTCGCACTCACACTCTCTCACTCACTCACTCACACTCTCTCTCACACTCACACTCTCTCTCACACTCTCACTCACTCACTCACTCACACTCTCTCTCACACACTCACTCACACTCTCTCTCACACTCTCGCTCACTCTCTCACACTCACTCACTCACTCGCACTCTCACACTCACTCTCTCACACTCTCTCACACTCACTCACACTCTCTCACACTCACTCTCTCACACTCTCTCACTCTCTCACACTCTCTCGCACTCTCGCACTCACACTCTCTCACTCACTCACTCACACTCTCTCTCACACTCACTCACACACTCTCTCTCGCACTCTCACACTCTCACTCACTCTCTCTCACTCACTCACACTCTCTCTCACTCACTCACACTCTCTCTCACTCTCACTCACTCACTCACTCACTCTCACTCTCTCACTCACTCTCTCACTCTCTCTCTCACTCACTCACACTGATCTTATGGAGGCGTTCGTCTGATTACAGGGAATAACAAAGTGAGAACAGGAGAGGCGGTTTTGGCTGCTTGCTAACATATTTGGCTTCAAACTGAAAAGTGTGTGTGTGTGTGTGTGTGTACACAAGCTGTGTGGTGAAGATATTCTGGAACAGAAATGAATGAGGGATGAGATGCTTGTTAATTGGAGCTGTGATTACTGATTGTCCTCAGTATCGCTTTTCTTCTCGTTCCTTTCCTTTCATGTCAGGTTGATAGAATGATATGGATGATGATTTTATATATTTCTCAGCCCTTTGTGCAGATCCCAACCAACGGTGAATGTATCCACTGTGTGGGTGGGTGGGTGGGAGATGCCTCTTCTTCCTCTGTCCATAGAAACACATAAAAACACATCAGTGAGCCTCACTGTTGCTCTGGTGACATGTTCCTTCATCACCATGAACACACACATTGCAGTTTGTTCTGACTCAATCCCACATATACCGTCCTGCTCTTACCAATACTCAACAGAACAAAATGTGAATTAATCTGCTGCTGAAAATGGTTCTCAAAAAATGCACTATTTCCTCCTGTAGAAACGTTTGAGATATATATATATATATATATATAAAAACACCAAGAAACGTGATGTGGTGCAGTGGTGAGTCCTTGCTAGCTTGGCTGTGTCCACAGTTCAAAAATACATCTACCAGAACCTCTAGTGTTCACTGATTAGCACATCCAGCTATCTTATCTTGTTTTATCTCATTTGTTATATCCATACACAGAAATGTAAATACAATGTTTGTGGTTTGAGGGGGAGTCAGGTGCAGTGAATAAATGCAGCTTCCTGGAGTCTTGTCATCCCAGTGAGGTTGCCAGGTTTGGTATCATCATATCAAGTAACCTACACTGTAGCTGGAGACGCCGCACAGAAGTGCTAGGTGGGTGGATACAATATTGTCCAGAATAAATTTATCCAGCACCTAACTCCTCCTAAATCCACAAATGATCATGTTTTACATTTCTGTTGGTGTATATATCAAACACACAATTATTAAGCTTTATGGGTTGAAATATGTTTGAACTTTGGACGGAGTAAGCTAGCTTTTTGCCCCTCTTTATGCTAAGCTTGGCTTACTACGTCTTGACTCCAACTCTCTACTTAACACCAGGTGGCAACCTTCGGTTCTGAAGCGAAACAAATGCTGAATGGTCTTGACCTTGCATTCTCTCTAGTGTCCACCAGGGGGCGACTCCTCTGGTTGTATAGAAGTCTATGAGAAAATGACTCTACTTCTCTCTTGATTTATTACCTCAGTAAACATTGTAAACATGAGTTTATGGTCTCAATCTCTAGTTTCAAGTCTTCTTCAATACAGCATGATGTTCATTTAGTACATTATGGTCCATTTAGAGTCAAACAGACCATAAAGCAGGGGATGCTTTAGGGCGGGGCTACACAGTGATTGACAGGACTCTACAGCTAACAGAGACGTATACTGTACAGCGTCTCTATGTAACTCCTCCACAGTCCAAATATGGTCACTTTCCTTCACTGGTTGCAAAAAGCCAAGATGGTAACGACCAAAAGGCCAAACTCGAGGCTTCAAAATGTCAGTCCACAGACTAATGTGTGACTTCACAACGACTACATCCACTTCTTGTATACAGTCTATGCTTAACACACAGAGAAAGTATTCATATTCGATAAAATGTTGAACTTTTCTGTTACAATCCCTTATAATCTACCAGGTTTGTTGGGATTGTAATGAGAGGTCTTTTCTTCAGGTCTACAGGCCGTGTAATATGTTCTTGTCTGGGACTTAAATGTTCTGTCAAAGCTTTACACGTCATTTGTCCTTTTGACTTTGCTCACTCTTCGCTCTGCTCAGAATCATTGTATGTAATAAGCAGGTTCCTCACTGCCTCTTCTTTCTCTCTAGCTTCGTCCTTCCTAAAGCAGGCGCTGGAGGGAGAGTATCCCAAGCTGTTGCAACTGTACAACGAGCTGTGGCGCCGCCTGCAGCAGTACAGCGCCAGCCTGCAGGGGGCGCTAACAAGCAGCGGAGGTATGGACACATCTCTGGACATCACCGCCACAGAGACTGACAGCCAGGACCTCTTCACACACGGAACACAGGACTACAAGTGAGCAGACACCATATATAATATATATGATATTATTGAACAAGCCCTTGTATGTTTCTAAAATACATTGCCTACCCTAGCTTTCATAAGTGATGTGTAGAATCCCAGCCTTGCGCTACTTTACACACAGAACATTGAGTTGCAGAAAGAACACCCTGTTAAGTCTCGGTAGTGGAGTTGGTGTCAGGAGAGAAGAAATGTGATCGGTGCATCTGTAGTTGGAGAGACGGAGAATGAGAAGAAGGTGGGAGGGAGAACTGTGAAATGAAGCAGGAGCAGAGAAGGAGGAGACACTGAGGAACAGAGGAAAGATGTAACAGGTGGATGGAGAGGGAGAGGGAGTGAAGAAGTGGTGACAGAAACAAAGTATTTCCTTGTATGAGCATGAATCACGGGAGCATGTGCACTGGTGCTTGTAAGCACGTATGTTAGACAAGAGTACCTGTACGCACCAGTCGATCAAGCTGCTGGCTGAAAACAAGACAGGAGAGGTGCAGCATGTCACAAACACACTTCACATCACAAGCACTGATGAAAACTACACACTGTTTGAACAGTTCCTCCCTCTATCATACTGATTTTGAGTCATGAGATAATGACGTTGAATGCAGTGCATGCACACACACACCTCTTGTAGCATATGTGCACTGAATTTTAATAGGTTGAGACATTTAGGTGCTCCATTAATACATGTCAGCACAGATATTCAAGCCAATTAGAGGATATAATAAGTCAACACGTGACAATAATTAGATTGTGGGTATTGTTATTCCATGATAGATTTCACATGTTGAACTCAGTCAAGTCATGTATTTTCTGATTTTGATGTCTATTATGGCTCAGTCACCATACCTATATCACTCATAATGGTTTCTCAAACATTTATTGTCTGTTAATATCTTAACACGCACATCAGTTCAGTTTGTGCTCTCTGCATCTTTTTGGAATTATTGTGTGGGTGTGTGTGTGTGTGTGTGTGTGTGTGTGTGTGTGCGCGTGTGCGCGCAGCCCAGAGAAGGCTCTGAAGGACTCTCTGCAGCCGTACGAGGCCGCCTACCTTTCCAAGTCGCTCTCTCGCCTGTTTGATCCCATCAACCTCGTGTTCCCTATGGGCGGCCGCAACCCTGCCTCCAACGACGAGCTGGACAGCATCATCAAGACCATCAGCAGGCAAGCACAGCACATGGCAGTTTGTCTGCCTTGGCTTCAACCACCATGAGCTTGTGTTCCCCCTCACTGATACAGGGCCATATTCTGTTAAAATGTCACCATGTCTGTTAATGAACTTTATCTACAAACCCAGATAGTGACACAGTGACACCAAAACAGTATAGTAGAGAGACACGTTCTATTCACAAACATGGAACTGTTGTACAGAAAATATAAAATGTGACAGACATTTATGAATGTATTAGTATCAGGATGTAATTGTAAAATATGAAACTATTTGCATTATTAACAGTGAAATGAGGCTTTAATGTGTTAGGCATTTTCAATGATGATTGAGGCCATTTTGTCTGGGCGACTGTGGCTAAGTGGAGAGCAGGGCGTCCTTCAATCAGAGGGTCGGTGGTTCGATCCCCAGCTCCGGCTCGAGCGAGACACTTAACCCCAAAAGTGCTCCCGTAGCTGTGTGAGTGAGATAGAATCTGAGTTTTAAGTCCCTTTAGATAAAAGCGTTTGCTAAATGAATGTAACATAACAAATACATTTATGTAGATTGTAAGATTCTTCTCATTCTGTCTTCATGATCTGACCAAAAAACACATTATTATTCCCTAACCTGCAAATACACACACAGTTGGTACCCATATTTAAAAAACACATGAGATGAATCATTATTGATTGACATTATGCACCCAAGCAACAGTTGAACTACAAACATACTGTATAGCTTACACTTGATCACTTCCAGGTTACATGACTTTAATGTCCTGTTTGTTTCTAGTGAGCTGAATGTGGCGTCAGTAGATCCAAAGCTCTCTCTGGCTGTGTCCAAGAATGCTGCTAAGACCGTCCAACTCTTCTGTGTCAAGTCTGAACAACTGGTGTGTACAGCATTGTGTGTGTGCATGTTGGTCAGTCTAACATTCTGAGATGGACCCACTATGTGTCCATAACACAGCAGGAAAGTGTTTGAATGGATGGATAAAGCAACACTGTTGTGTGTATCCTGTGTCCGTACCATACACTGGCTCCCTGTGTGTCCCTTTGTCTGCAGCTGTGCACTCAGGGGGAGGCCAGTCAGGTGATTGGTCCATTGACAGAGGGCCAGAGGAGGAATGTTACTGTGGTCAACTCCCTTTATCGTCTGCAGCAGGCCATCGCCAAGGTAGGAGGCTGCAAGAAATACTTTGTACTGAACAAACACACCTGCACATGTGTTCGGTTATGTCAAGACTGCAGTAGCTTTATAACTTCAGCTGTCATGATCAGACCTAAAGAGAAATGTTACTATAGCACTGTGGTAATTTTTCTCATTTGATCACTAAGATCTCACCACAATCATTTCTTTAGTGATTTTGATGTTAAGCTTGCTTTCCCACTTTATAAGAATCGTGAAAATGTTAGGTTTAGAATTAGTGTTGATGTGTAATGTACATGCTTATGAAGTTTTTAACTGAAGATCCAGTAGCCTCCAGACGAACCAGTAAACATTAGCATCTATAAGAGATACTACCCTGAGCCTCCCACTCAGCACTGATCCTATTCGTTTGTTTCTGTTTAAAGGAGATGCACTTATGACTTCTGGTGACTAGTAGTTCTCTTGAATACATATGTTGAGTACACTTATTGTAAGTCTCTTTGGATAAAAGCGTCTGCTTGTTACCTAACGTCCACCGTCGTACACATCACATGTGGTCATACTGATGACGCGTCAGCTTGTGGCAGTAATTCAACATGTCTTACTCCACAGATGTAGCGTTGCATTGTTGGACTAAAGATGGACAGTTTTTAAAAACGGATCAAAATCAATGCAGCAGATACTCTCTTTTTTTATTCCACACATTCTTCTTCCTTGTTCAAATCTGGAGCATACATTACCCACAATGCAACTGGACCAGTCAGAGATTTACTTGAGGACAATCATCAGATTACACACACAGCTCCCTCTGGAGCCACAGCAGGCTCTATACAACGTGTTCACCGTGGTGTGCGAGTGGGTGACGTGCATCCCATAACTTCACTTCTGTTCTGGCTTTGCTTCCTGTCTACATCTCTGCTGCAATTAATCAAATGAAGGCAGAAATGCTGCCCTCAATAATGTCTTCCAGAAACAAATAAAGCAAACGAGAATAAAACATGTGCTGAATATTCAGAGTTTCAAAAGTTCAATCAAATTCAATATTTTGAAAGTATTATAGGGCTGCACTAAACAGAGGACAACATTCTAGAGACTGATCTCAGTAGAATGTTGTTCTGGTGTTCTGGTACATAAAGTGAAAGATGCAGCAAGTTCATGTGTCTGTACTGTTGTTTCTTTAACCGTGTACAGGTGATGTCTTTATCTTCATGGTTTCAGTGGTGCCCTGTTGAAAGCGATACACAAATGTATAGATGTTCAACCTTGTCAGATTTCCATCAGGACTCTTCTGCTTATTCAGACATGGGTCAACATATTCAACTGTCATCACAATTATATAACAAGGTGCCGTCTGACAGGAGCCTAAGACGTATGTACTAATGATCTTTATGCAAATACACATTTTATGTTTCTCAACTGCACACCACCAGGCAGATGAGAACATCAACAACTAGCTACATTCTGTAAAGAAAGCAAAGCATCAGATATGAGTGAGCAGGTTGGAGGCTATCAATGGATTATTGCTACTTGCTGAATCAACTTTAATGAATTGCAGAAAGAGGCTTTTGCATATGTTTGCATGTAGCTATGAGATAGATTAGATTCGATAGCATCAGTGTGGTTTACTGCACCTTTCTATCAATAGTAGCATGTCTCCTTGGTTCCAGTGTGTAGTAATTGGTAATTAGTTAACTACATTTGTCATCGCACACATTAGCCCACACAGCGTTCTAACTGTGTGTGTGTGTAACTGGACGCTTACCTTCCTAATGCATAGAGATGTAGCGTGGACACACAAATGCATGTACATGACAAGAAGCCAAGGAGGTTACAGAACAGCAGGGTGCAGTGTGTTCCTTCAGCGTCCTTCATCAAACATGTATGGTGTGTCCTGGCACAGCAGCCGGGATGATTGATAGCATCAAGAAACAGATTACTCCAACAATAAATATTTGACCTCAAGTCTTTAGAATGTGATTGTGTGAGAATCTATTCCAGACAGGCGGAGGGAGGGAGGAAGACGGGATGTTAAATAGGAAATCAAATCCAGATCCTTTTAGTGCTCGCTGTTTTTATATTATGTAGCAATAGCTCAAATATTCTTGACCTCTCTGTGTTGAATAACTTTAGACCACTTTCACATCTCCCTTTTATCAACTGAAGAAGCTCTATAGACTTCATTAAAGAGCTTCCTTCTTTGCTGTCCTTTCTTGACACATGCAGTTAGTTTCTGCAATGGCCCTCAACTGGTTTCTTTCTTAGATGCACCAATTGATCAGCCAGGACCTTTTGATTGGCCCGTCGGTTGATGTAGACGATTCTGTGCCGGTCAAGTTTACATGCGTGCACCTCTTGATGGCTCACCTTGCACAATCAGTGGCATAGATATTGACTGACTAGTATCACAGCCACACACACACACACAGTGTTGCCAACTTGGCAACTTTCTTGCTCAATGTTGCAACTTTCCTTAGCGACTTTATTGCTAAAAAAACAACTGGAGACAAATTAGATTATTATAGTTCTTCGAAAGAAGTTGGAATCAGAATAGAGAAGAAACCCTTTTTATTGTCATATACACATACACGAAATTTGACCTCTGCATTTGACCCATCCCTGTATATAGGGAGCAGTGGGCTGCCAATGACAGGCGCCCGGGGAGCCGGGGGTTCAGTGTCTTGCTCAGGGACACTTCGACACGTGGCACGTCCCAGTCGAGGATCGAACCGTTGACCCTGCGGTTACCAGACAACCCTCTTAAGCCAGTGAGCCACGGCCCCATCAGCAGTTTAGACATTAAAAAAAAATTGGAAATTGGAAGTCTGAGATAATTGCAACCACTGCATCTCTTTTCCTTACTTTTGTATTTAACAGGGAGACCGTTTTCTGTAAGCGTTGGTGAGAATGTTTTCAGTACCATATGACAGTTCCACAATGTGCCATACATGCTCATTCTTTTATTATATATGCTTCCGTGCTCCTAAAATAAACAACATGGTATAAAAATTCCTACTTATGCAGATGACACAAGACTGCATATCTCCAGCACCGATGTTCCCAACAGTTTAAAAAAATGTAACAGACTGTTTATACGTCATTTTATTGCAATTTGGGTGTGTGACAACTGGTTGAGATTAAAGAGGTACTCCAGCAATTCACTCTTTCACTTCCACAGTGTAACACACCTGTCGCTGTGTGACAGCTGTGCTACAAAAAGTTACTTTGTTACTTTGCTACTTTGTTTATCTCTTCAATGATGCAACGAAGCGTGGACCAATCAGATGTTTTTGTTTCTCCCTGGTTGTGTGTGTCCCCAATTAATCTAAATCTTTGATGTTTTTTACACCCCTTGATGCAGACTTCTTTGAGCTGTATTTTATTTGCGTACGGTGCTATACAATTATAGGTCATTATGTTTTGCGTTATTTTCCTCTAAATCTTTGATTTCCTTTTTTTTGTATTTGCAGATTATTTTAGGATTGGCGTCATGTCCACCAGTGGCTGCAGAGGCTCTCTCTTCTTCTTTGGAGGTATCACAATTTTGCATTCAATTTACACTAGTTTAGTTTGTATATTTATCATGAAAGCTATGACTATCATTATGACACAAAGTTTCGTTATGCACACTTGTATGGTAGAAGATGAACTGTGTATTTTGCCAGCTGCAGAACTGCAATAACATAATCACAGAAAACGTCTACTTTATTGTAATGGAACTTTTTGTCAATTTGTAAAAGACCTGAAGCTCAAAACCTTTTATCATAACTGTGAATTAGAGGGCTTCACAATCTGTACAAGATACGACCCGCGGCAGTCCAGGCCTATAGAAGCTTATCTAGTGGCTGGTGCTAGGCAAACCTGAGCCGGCCCCAACTATGAACCTGAGTCGACCCCAACTATGAACCTGAGTCGGCCCCAGCTATCAACCTGAGTCGGCCCCAGCTATCAACCTGAGTCGGCCCCAGCTATCAACCTGAGCCGGCCCCAGCTATCAACCTGAGCCGGCCCCAACTATCAACCTGAGCCGGCCCCAAC
>NW_022281813.1:0-9581 GCF_004355925.1 Anarrhichthys ocellatus | reverse complement strand
AACACTATGTTCGAACATAAGGTGGCTCATAAGTGTACCTGGTACCAGAACACCTTAGGCCGGAGATCAATGATCGACTTTGTAATCGTATCATTTGATTTGCGGCCGTATCTCTTGGACACTCGGGTGAAGAGAGGAGCAGAGCTGTCAACTGATCACCACCTGGTGGTGAGTTGGATCAGATGGCAGGGGAACCGGTTGGAAAGACCCGGCAAGCCCAAACGTGTAGTGAGGGTGAACTGGGAACGTCTGGCAGAGGACCCTGTCCGGGAGGTCTTTAACTCCCACCTCCGGAAGAACTTCTCACACATCCCGAGGGAGGTTGGGGACACGGAATCCGAATGGACCATGTTCAAAGCCTCTATTGTGGACGCGGCCGCTAGGAGCTGTGGCCGGAAGGTCATCGGTGCCTGTCGTGGCGGCAACCCGAGAACCCGGTGGTGGACACCGGAGGTGAGGGAAGCCGTCAAGCTGAAGAAGGAGACCTTCAAGTCCTGGTTGGCCAGGCCAGAAGGGCTGCAGCTGCGGTGGTCGCGAATGCTAAAACTCGGGCATGGGAGGAGTTCGGGGGGGCCATGGAGAAGGACTTTCGGTTGGCCTCAAGAAGGTTCTGGCAAACCATCCGACGGCTCAGGAAGGGAAAGCAGGGCTTACCCCAGGCTGTTCTCAGTACCACTCGGTCTACGTTCCTACCCTCACCTATGGTCACAAACACTGGGTCGTGACCGAAAGGACAAGGTCGCAGCTACAAGCGGCCGAAATGAGTTTCCTCCGTAGGGTGGCCGGGCTCAGCTTTGGAGATAGGGTAAGGAGCTCGGTCATCAGGAGGGAGCTTGGAGTCGAGCCGCTACTCCTTCGCGTCGAAAGGAGTCAGCTGAGGTGGTTCGGTCATCTAATTAGGATGCCTCCTGGACGCCTCCCACTGGAGGTTTTCCAGGCACGTCCAACTGGGAAGAGACCCCAGGGAAGACCCAGAACACGCTGGAGAGATTACATCTCCCAGCTGGCCTGGGAACGCCTCGGGATCCCCCAGAATGAGCTGGAACATGTTGCCGGTGAGAGGGAGGTCTGGGTCAGCCTGCTTGGCCTGCTGCCACCATGACCCGACCCCAGATAAGCGGAGGAAAATGGATGGATGGATGGATTATTTTAATTATGCAAGTGTTTGCTGGGGGAGTTCTGGTACTGTCCGACCCTTAAGAACCACTCTCTGGGAGAGCAGAGCAGCTCTGAGTGAGCTGCCTCCCCACTAACTGTCTGACATGTTACTGACTCTTGTTTCATGATCAGAGCACAGAAACTCAAACATGACCAACAGAAAATCCACGGAAGAAGTCACCACACCACTGCACTAACTAAGTTTTCTCAGGTAAGTAAATGAAATGGAACACCATGTATCTATTCATGTATTATTATTACATGTAAATCAAATATTCAGAATGAATGTGAGGCAGGAATCTGTCATGACAGCTACAGGGCAAATTGAGTCAAGGTCCTACATCATTGTGATACAGTATCTATATTTACACCTGTACACATAACACTACTGCTCATACAGAAGAGTCAAATATATGTTCATATTTACAGTACATAAGGCTACTGCATTATTTTTTCTATATCATACCAGCTGATGAAACCAGGTTGTATCATTATTATGATCAGTAGCATCTGAGATGACAATTTTTAAAGTTAAAATTCCGCCAGTTTACATACACTATAGAAGAACAGAAGGATGAGTAGCATGGGAACAAAAGACAGTGAGTGTTTTCAAAATGAATAATCTCTTTGATGGCCTGTGAGTTTGAAGTGATACACAACACTGTAGTTTAAAACATATTGCATGTTCAACATAGATTTTACCTGAACAGAAGAAATCTCATCAAACAATGTTTTCAGGGAACACACTGGAAGTCGTCTATAAGTATCTTTGGAATGAAGGAGGTTTTTTCCATTTTAACAAGTCTTTTCACAATAGAACAAACTAAACGAAAGAACTTAGACATGCAAAAAATGACTGGACAAAGCTATATATAACCAACAGCATTATAACATAAGCAATACAACAACCATCTTGAGATGATTGTGCAGAAGCTGGACGTGTTCAGCTGTTGGAACATAGACTGCCTACAAGTGCTCTGCTGCCAGCTGGAGGGAAACGATGACCACTAAGCACATATACAGTATATAACACACATGCAAGTAAATTATCCTTCACAGTTTCGCTTTAATTAAACACATTAAAACTTATGGATAACTACTATAATTGGAATTCATGGTCCACAGTTTTTACAAAATGCCATATTATGTAGTGACAACTGGTTTACAGCAATTCAACTGATTAAGGCCTTTACACACCAAGTCTATATTTTGCTGTCCAAAACAGCAGAAAATTCTGTTTTATTAAATATTCTGAATTTTTTGGCCTCCTTCAAAAGTCGAGAGAGTTATTTGACGACTCAGAGCCACCATAAAAACAACTCTCTAAAGTGGGATCTGATACGCTAATACACTTCATCTCCCAGCACAAAGCACTTTATGACAAACAAAATATAGAATACACAGAAAATGTAAAGATCGACGGTGGCAGGGGATTTCAGAACAGTTTGGAAACGGGGATGATGGAAACTGATCGCAAAACAAAGGATGTACGAAAGATCAGATGGTCGTGATACTGCTCTAGGCAGCTAATCAATGGCTTCTTGCTAATGTCAGTCATTTATTAGCCCCGCTTTGGACTAGCGCTATCCATTAAACCAATACATTTTCGCAACAAATAGATTTAAATACACATCAACCTCATTGTGCAATGTTTCTCTGCATAAGAATTCATATTTCATGATGGACTAAAATAACGCAAAAGAAAAATATGGACTTGGTGTGCAAAGGCCTTAGATTAAGGTGGTAATGATTAATGATTAATTTACAAACGCTGCAAGAAGCTGCTGGGGGTCATAGTCATGTGACTTCTGTGCAGGATTCTGGGTTCTATAGGAGCAGAAAAGAAAAACATTTTAATAAAAGATTTGTATTGGAATTTGTACATTGCTGCAGAATATTGAGATCTTCTGTATTTGAGTCGTCCCGACTACAACGGAATCGCCCAATTGTCAAGAAACTGTGACGAGTGACACTCTCTTTGCTAATGGTGTTGTTGCTTTTGGTATCTGTACTTTCAATTTTGGTCATGTCAGAAAAACAAATATGGATGTATCGTTATTACAGTGGTGGGCCGTCAGGGCCTGCAAAGCCTTCTCTGCTGGCCTAAACAGAATCACAAAGCTATATCTATTTTATAATTTAATAATTGTTCTTAAATACACTACATGTATTATAATTTATAAAAATAATTTCCCCATTATCTTATGTTCTCATTGCACAGCTCCTGTCTTCCTCAGTTGCTCTGCTTCCAGTGCAGCTTGTTTTAAGTAGAGCTTTTATCCAATCAGATTTCACCTCTGTGTCTCCAGGTAAGAACAGAGGCCGAGGCCTGCAGACTCACAAGTGAATCCATGTGCAGTTTAAGTGAATGGGGACGATATTGTTGATTGTCAGTGTTCAACCAATCAGATCTTTAGTTTGACATGTTGGGCGTATTCTTTGACGTGTCAGAGCCTGCTAGCTGGCCTACAAGTACGTCAGCATTACCTGCAGCTCAGTTTCCATGTGCAGCGCTGCAGTGAGGTGCAGCTTGTGCTGTGATTGGTCAGTGGGCGAGCACGTGACTGTCGTGAAACCAAATTTAAAGTAGCCATCAGAGGCTTAGTCGGAGTAGTAAGAGTTCAAATTGAAAGATATGGAAGAAATTATGACATGTTTTGTGTTTAGCATGGTGTAGATTATTATTTTTTTACCTAGCTTTGTTTTTTTAACACTCAATGGGTGAAGGAGGAGAATCGGATTTGTGAGTTGGGAATTAACCGAGGGATTAAACTCTTTGTCAACAAAGAAAGGAGGATAGGCTTTGTCTTTAAGTGATCAGCATTCGGTAAGTCAACTGAGTTTGTTCTTTTACATCTAATATCTGAATGGCCCTCCAGTGTGTAGCAGAATGCGTGTTGCTGCAGGTCTGCTGGATTGATGTGTTGCTCTGTTGTCATATGAATATATGTGACTGGTTCTTGTGAGTTTGTTGTTGTCATTGTGTTAATTATATAAATTTGGACTATATGCATTGTCTGTTAATTACGAAGCATACCGTCATGCGCGGAGTTATTGTTTGTTAAGCTAGTTTAGCGTAGCCTCACAGAAGTGCGGGAGCTCAGCTGTTTTTTGTTGTGGTTTTTATTGTTCCGGGTTGAGAGGTCACAGCCCGTTGTCTCCTACGTGAGCGCAGTCCACCGAAAACATTATATTTCCCACAATTTAAGCTTCTGCATTTTCCAAATGCACTAGTATTATTCAAACGTATTGTTCGGTTTGTAAGCCTCGTAACGAACGGTTTAATACGAATACATGTATTATTAAACTCCTTGAAACAAATAACCATAGCTGTGGCATGGAGGAAACCGCTCTGGGGAAGAAGCTGTTCCTCAGCCTGTTAGTATATATACAGACTGATACATTGTGAACTAAAAACCCAAACAGACTGTACATGTGTAAACGTGTAGTGCGTAAGCTACCTGTGTGACGATGTACTTGTCACTGGTTTCCATGGCGTGGGTCGTTTGTGGTTCATCAGTGTCAGCTGTGCCGGCATCTGAGGGACTCTGAGAAATCACTGGTCTCTTTCTAAAATACTGAACCACAAACACCACCTAGAAAGAGAGAAAGAACAAGAGACCAAGTCATTGCAACCATTTCAAATGATTCTTTGCAGACAAATCGAATGTTTGCACAAACAAAAGAATACATGTGAATATGACAAGGAAAATATGTAGCCAAACGCAGTCATAGGACAAAAGACTAAGCCTAACACAAAGAATGAAATAAGTGGGCGTATACTTTTGAGCTATTGAAACAGAGCTCCCTCATTTTTTATATATTGCTTTTGTGACCCAGTTTTTTGTCCCCGCCAACACTGTCGTGCATGACTTGTTACACAAAAGAGGATTTCAAGTTCATTCAAGCAACACCAACTTGTGTGCAGTGCGTTTGTGTCCTGCAGCAATTTAGTCCATTAGACCAGTTTTCTATGAAGGAAACATGCTAAATATCTTTTGCTCAGTAACATAATGGTGCACAGAGACGGAGCAGTGGTCTCAGCCTCTGAAAGGAGGCTCTGGGATCCTCTGGTTAGTTTGAAAAACAATCTTAAAATGTAACGTATGTGAGGGAAAGTAATTCATTTGAAATCAATACTGTTATCAGAGTTCAAAGAAGTTACAGGATGTGAGGAACAGGGTACTTACTGTCTGTCTGCTGGTAATGCAAGGGTTACAGAAAGACTTGGTGTTGATGACTTTTGATTCATTTGACTGATTCATCTATTTTATTTATAGACTTATTATCTCTGCTAGGCATTAGATCAATTGGGATGTGTGTAAGTGTGTGCGTGCTGTCCACGGATAACCTTGCATAGTATTGGACCCTTCAGCCTAACACTTCTTCTCTGTGTTACATTTTATAAATGATCGTATTAATCCTCAATAATTGGTTTGTAATATATATATATATAATACTTCATTTACAAATGAGGAATCCATCATTTATAAAGTATGAAAACACAATCATGAAACACAATAGACAAGCTTATTAATCAAGAATAAAACATTTATAACTCTCGTTATGTAGGAACAATGCTTTATAAATGATGAGTTAAGTGTTTACTCATACTTAAATAATGCTTCATAGTGTGTAGCTATTATAAAGTGTTACCCTTCTTACATATCTTTCAACTTGAACTCTTACTACTACTAACTTCTGCTAGCTAGCTTCAGCTTCACAACAGTCATGCTAGCCCACAGAAACGTGCAATGCCAGTTGTTGTTCTTGGCCATTGGGTCGTCTCGTTACAGAGACATCTATATCACTGAAGTGTGGCCTTAGGGAAAAAAGTTGAAACAGCAAACAAACAAACAAATCAACAGTTAGATTGATCATGAAGGTGACTTCAATGGTCTAACTATCTTTTAATAATAATATGCACAATAAAGCTCTGAAAGGTCTTAG
The DNA here is from genome assembly GCF_004355925.1 of Anarrhichthys ocellatus. NCBI lineage: Eukaryota > Metazoa > Chordata > Actinopteri > Perciformes > Anarhichadidae > Anarrhichthys > Anarrhichthys ocellatus. Next base: position 3,473 of record NW_022281813.1, on the reverse strand, counting down.
TGTTATTAGATTAATGCACATGTGCTACCACTGATCATAAGATGCATAATAACTCACCAGAAAGACAGCGATAGCTCCCCCGATGGCTTGTCCAGCAATGACATCACTCCAGTGGTTTCGATACTCGGCCACTCTGTTTATGGCTGTTAGCAAAGCCAGACTGACCAATGAGAGGCTGAGAAGGGGGCCAGTCAGACGACCTCCTCTGGAACCGATGCAGGACATGATGTACATCTGGAGAGGACAGTCATTTTATTTCTGCAACACTATTCAGAAGCAGCTGTATGCTGAGTTCAGGCTTATACTCTCTTTAGCCGTGATGAAGATAACTGGCGTTTATTGATCATTTATGCTAGTCTGTGCACATTTACAGCACCTGTTACATTCAACAGAGCCACTTACTGCCAGGTAAACAGCTGTATACAGACTCAGTGCAGCCTCTTTGGAGGGGAAGGTCTTCCTGGCTCTCATGATGTCATCAGGGTCGCCAGTACAAGCGTCTGATTGGCTGACAAAGTGCTGTGTGTCCAGGCAGCCGAGGGCAGTGTAATTGGGCTGGCAAACAGACAGGAAGTGAGGGGCCAGACATCCTGTGACCAGCTGACCTGCGTTGACAAAGATGTCTGTTGTGAACAGACCGAAGACATACACACCTACAAAGAAGCATACACAGATGACAAGGTGATACAGTGTTAGCTTGACACGTTCTATTGCACACAAATGTGTGTATAAATGAAATGTTTTTTTTCAAACACTTGTCATTATAACGAGAAAAGAATCTTGTAAGAAAAAATGTAAGAGCTATTAAAGCACATCTGCCATTTTTCAAATGGCCAAATTCTTATTTGTGAAATTTATGTGCAATATTCCCTCAAATATTTCAACAGGGAAAAGTACCATGGGGACTTTTCTCTGCTAACAATCGCACATTTCAAATGCAAAAATGCAGTCGTACTCTTCCTCTCAGTGATGACGCAACATGAAAAAAATGTAGTAGTGTCTGAAATCTCAATTTACTCAATTTATTAGTTAATTGCTGAGTGTTTGTTAAGTAAGGAAGCATTTTTTTGTGTGGCTTTCTTACAGTAGACATTTTGACCTGTTAGCAGGACAAGCTGTATCGTATGATTATCTCATTTACATGTGTAATTACAAATAACGTAATTGTGACAAGACGATGCACCTCGTTCTTATAACATAATATTAGCATAATATTTGTGATGACATTACCAAGGAAACGGAAAGTCCTGCGCACCATAGGGTTCACGTAGCAACAGTCCCCCATGACAACAACCTTCTCCGGGTCATATAGGTTGTTTGAGTTGTAGTGAAGGAGGAAGATAACAAGCTCGACACCTGAAATCTGAGAAACACAATGAACAAGGATTACTTTTGGATTCAAATACTTAGATTGTTGAATTGTTGGAATAAAGTTACCAGTGCTGCTGTAAACACGCAAGCTCATTTTCATACTCCCTCATTTTCAGTTTGTCCTCCATTATATCTTACCACTGTCAAATGTCCAGAACAGAAATAGAATCCTTCCCCTAAAAATCACAACCTATGCTCAGGAAATCTACACGTCTTACAGGAGTGTTTGCCATTCAGATGTACAGTCAAAGTAGAGACATAGGGACGTACAGTATGTCTACCAAGAAACAGAGATCAAGGACAATTATAATACAGGAGCCAGCTGTTAAATACCATTATATATTATAAGATGAATAATTATATTTGATATAATATGTTCATTTCATTAGTTTAATATTAATCATGTAACTATCTGTAGTGTTTTTGACTCTTCTATTCCCCTACGGGGGGCTTTCAGAATAACAATGCACTTATCAGGTATGAATATAATGAATGTTATACACGTTATATACCCAATTAAAGAAAAAAGTCTGGGCTACAAGATCACGTAAGCCATTTTTACACACTCCAAACACAATTCTACACAACGAAAACAAATATCTAAAATAATTACCATAATATTTCGCCGTGAGTGAGCCGACTCCGCACTCTGGTCGGAGCTACCAACAGAAAGCTACAAGCGAACACGGAAAACCGAGATACCAGAAAGTAAGCCAATTCAACACAGATTCCGGAAATATCTTCCATATATCTCTCCGTGAAACCATTACAGAGATATGAGCCATCACACACCAGAACCACAAACCGCTTTATCGATTATTATCAGAAATGCAGCTCACCTTTTGCTGTTTTCGTGAAGACAAAGCATAAAATCCTGTTTTTTTTTTTTTTTTTACAAATATCTGTTCTACGGATGTCCTCTTTGTCATAAATCTATTTCCGTGGGTGTTATCTAAACCAGGGGACCAGGGGTGGGGGTTTGACTTTCGGCGTATCGGATTTTATGCTTCACGAGGGACGGCGCGTTTTTGATTCTGACTGGCTAACAGTGCTTTCAGTCTTTTCCACGTGGGGTGGGCTCAATCCTCTAGACTCTAACGCGTCAAAAGAGGTGTCAATCACTTCATTCGACCAATGGGCTGCTGACTTACAGGTCCGCGAAGACACGGAGGAACTGGAGTCAGCCAAACTCCATGATGACAGAGAGGGCTCAGAGATTCTGGCTCTCAAAATGAAGCCAAACTGCTGTATTTGGATGTATTGAACACCATTAGTGATAAAACAAATGAAATATATAGTTATATAGTATAGAAAATTAAAATGGAACAGATGGTTCCAAAATGACCATTTTGGAGACCTCACCTGACCTCTCTGTACTAAAATCTCTCTAATTTTGTTTTGCTTCACTTTATCAAAGTCAAACTTTGCACAGAGACTGTTCACATGTTGTGCCATGATTTGGGAGAGGTTTAACACTTCAGCTGCTTCATTCAAGAGAGATAATCATGCTTTCATTGATTTCTTTTCCCAGGCGAACCTGAAACTTTTCAATTTGAGCTGTGTGCCATCTTCATTTACTCTTAACCAGTAACATATACACTGATATTTACACATCTGGACAAATCTCACAAGTGTTACCTTTATTATAACATCACAGTTATTAAAATAGACCTTGTAGTTGCAGAAATACACTCTTTTTAGTATGGGTATGCAATTTTCGAGCAGAGGCCTAAAAATAGGGCTAGGGCTCAATAGCAAACTATTATTTGTTTGGCCATTTTGAGGCAGCACAACACCTATAAACACAACATTGACATATTATCATAGTTATGATAATAACATGCCATTCTCCAACAGATGCTTTCTGACTTCCCCACCTATCAGTCACCTGACTCCTACATGCAGCCACTCCCTTCTGCCCTGCAGTAACCCTTTCACCACCATCACCTGACCGCCAACCTGCTCACCTGTTCTCTGCGAGGAATTGAAGTTTTAAAGCGCTCCTAATTATGGATATTATGTGTCACAGTATGTTTATTTGAAGGAAGTTTTGAACCAAGGAGTGTTGTCATTTCATGCATTGAGTGAAAGAGGGGGGTTTT
>NW_022281812.1:2942-9585 GCF_004355925.1 Anarrhichthys ocellatus | reverse complement strand
TTGATTGCAGTTGTTGCTGCTAAGGGTGGCCCAACCAGTTATTAGGTTTAGGGGGCAATCACTTTTTCACACAGGGCCATGTAGGTTTGGATTTTTTTTTCCCCTTAATAATAAAAACCTTCATTGTTTACTTGTGTTATCTTTGTCTAATATTTAAATTTGTTTGATCTGAAACATTTAAGTGTGACAAACATGCAAAAAAATAAGAAATCAGGAAGGGGGCAAACACTTTTTCACACAACTGTATGTATTTTATGATCTCTGTCAGACAAGCACTTACATATTTACCATTTATTCAATTCACAATGTGGCATAATGTGACAAGAACGATCATAGTCACGCATGTTATATTTAACACACTCACAGACTATATGTAATAAAGACTTCATATACTTTATTAAATGTTTGTATACAAATACTGAGTGACATATTATATATGATTACGATTGATATACAGTATATAGTATATACACACAAACAGTCCTGTCTACTTGTATGACAACATGAAATAGTTAATTTGTGCTAATTTTAATAGAATTATTGATTTAGTAATTTGACGTCCACAGCTGTTTGCACTTGTAGACATCATGTCAGGATTATAGTAGGTGCCTGCATGCAGTATAAGAACAGAAGTATTGGTGATTGTGATGAAGTAATGTGGGCAGAACAGCACCAGTTACCAGGAGCTGCACACACTGAACGGCAGAAGGTTTGATCGCTCATCTGATCATCTTGAATGAATACAATTTATGAACACGAAAAGGAACTGTTAGATTTGTAGAGAGCAGCCGTGGTTTGAGATCATTACAGCCGTGTGTCCCGCCTCTTTTATTTGTTTAAGTGTTGGTGCTTCCTCGCCCATAGCTCCACCGGCAGGCCTCCTCGATCCTCTCTCCTCCAGATGCATTTTAGGAATTGGGATAGCCTTCAAGATGGAGCGCTGAGATTGATTTCGGGGTCACAAGCCAGAGGAGCAAAGAGCGAGGAATCGAGGTGGCAAAGAAATCGGGAAATGAGAAAGAGCCACGGACGGAGACATTGGAGGACAGTTATCAAAAAAGCAACTGGTTCACACATTCAAGACCACTGTGGAGTAATTCTGGGCCACATTACAATCTGGCAATGCAGGTGTTCTGCCTTTGAGAGGCGATGGACAACACGAGCTTATGTTTAGGATGCATGTTCAACAATGTACAGAGTGAGCTCACAGACAGTTCCAGAATATTCCCTATTTTCTAAATTGTTGTAAAATGTTAAATTCAATTACATGTCTTGCATTATATCTGCCATGACATCTAATAATGGAATATTGATTGATATTTTCACTTTTGGGAATTGTGCTTAAATATACAGACAGGTGACCAATTAAAAAGAAAGAACAAGCTGAACAAATGAGAAGGGAAACATAACACAGGGACCTTTGGCTGATTGAATGGATTGATGAGTATGGGAATGATGTGAATGGTATGATATAACCCTCACAGTCAATACCAGTCTAATAAAACAATGCTGTTCATCTGTCCAGAAGAGAGCAACAGATCATCTATGGCAAGAGACACTGAAGCTGTTGTGAAAGCTAATAGTGAAACAACAGTAACTGTCTTTTTTCTTTGCTTTGTCACCAATCTGTATGAATAATATTACAAGCAACACAAATACCTACCTTAATATCCCAAACTGTCTCATTTGTCAATGTTAATGATGATTAATGTATGTAGTGTGTGTGCATTTTGATCATATACATTACTGTACCTCGTATGAGCGACGTGATCCCTAGCTTGGTTACGAAGACATTATCCAGTTCCTCACTGCCGGTGAACAGTTCAGCCACCACATACAGGTTAGGACATACTGTTCTGGCCACGTCCAGCATGTACTGGACAAACACAGCAAGGCAACACAGCAGAACAAGTGCAGGCAGTGCAAGAGAGGAGGTTGGAGAAAAGACAAGGAAGGACAGACAGAGGAGGAAGAGGAGAGCAATGTGAAAGGAATGCAGCCAGTTAGTGATAACAGGCCAAGCGACCACAACGTGCACTCATACGGTGCATGAACACAGAGTCAGAGTCAAGAGATGGAAAGAGATAGAGTATGTTTGGGTAGGATGAGGAAGAACGCAGAAAAGTGCAGTGACAAGAGAGAAGAAAGAGACAAGAACACATTAGTTCATGCTGAGGAGCTGTACCTCGTATAAGACTGCTAATTCCCAGCCGGTTAACGAACACATTGTCAAGGAGCTCGCTGCCTGTAAACAGTTCAGCTATCACATACAGATTGGGTCTGACCGCTCTGGCTGCATCTAACATGGCCTAGACAAGACAATACACCAGCATTACAAACAGGGAGAAGAGAAGGGTCTGCTGTTAGCACTGATGTACAGTATGCATCTATCTTCAGACACAGCAAGGCTGGGCTTTACTCAAACTCTCAGACATAAACCAGAACGCAATGAAATGACATTTTCCTTTTACAATTTCCTCATAACCTTGTTCTATTAAAAGCTACAATATGCTTAAGGACTGCATGATAATATGAGAAGAGATGACAATACCTCAGCTACATGTAATGGTGTAGAGTGGCAGTTGTCCAGTCTGACTCCGTGGAAATATTTGGCTGTGATCTCCGTGTACTTCTGCATGTGGGCCCACAGGTACGGGCAGTCCTTGGGCCCATTGCCGTAGCGGAGTTTGACACTGTCACCCCAGCATACCAGCTCCCGACGCACATACACATTGGAGCCTATGTAGCACAGACACAGAGGAATCACAATGTCATCGGTGCAGACTGTTCAACCTACAACCTGAAAGTTGCTGACAGTATTTTACATTGAGGTTCTCAGGTCCCCGTTAATTATCGGATATAAAAAGTGATGTAACAGGACACAGCATCATGGTCAGTGGGAGGAATGAGGATCCCCTCTTCAACCTTGTCACAGCAGGTGTTTATTTATTCCTCTGTTCTTATAGTTTTCTCTCTATTTTTCTAAGACGTTTAATATATCAACCTGGTTCAGCAAAGTTGCGCAGTGGATCGTCTCCCATCACCCAACCATTGTGAGCCAGGAAGAGACACGTCTTGTCTGGCTGGTCCAGCAGCTGCATCTCCTGCTCCAGAGTCATATCGTGATATGGGAAGGTGAAGTACCTGAGACAGACAGATGAAACCACTGAGATCCACCAACCCTCAGCCTCCCATCACTCCTGGTGTTATCATGAACCTCATGTCCCCGTTATCTGTCCAGGATGTAGCTTTAACATTTACTATGTGTCTGCATCATCCACCTCAGCTGTATTGTATCTGTCCTTTGTCTCTCTCCTGAAAGCCATCTCTTTATATTCATTACCTGGTAACCAGAGGGTCTTTCCTGCTAACGGGACCAAGTTTGGGGCCGTGGTCTGCCAGACGCTCATACACTACGTTTCCCACAATACAGTTGGCAGCCTTGAGGAAGAGAAGGAACACAAAGAACACTGACTGATGTACAGGAAGCATTCATTATTTTGGGAAACCCTCACCATGTCTCCAATTCCACACTTTATGCAAATACTCCACTCTAATACTGACACTGCAGTATTTGGGTAGTCAGTGTACAAGTAACAAATATGAACGATATGAGGCATCTCCTCCTTGACTCCTCTGAGAGCCATACCGACAGGTGTCAGATTTGGCTCCAGCCGGCCGGCTCCAATGTGAAATCACATGTCTGACCTTCCGTTAGTGCTTGGTCATATCATGCTGTAGTGTGCATACTAATCATTATTTCTTATTTATAGAGCAGTAACCCCGTCTGGTGGTACATTACACACTGCCTTACCTGCTCCTGATGCTGGTGCATGATGTTGTGCTCTTCTTCGTTCAGCTCCTTCAATTTCTGTCTCAGCCAACCACAGCACTCCTCGATGTGCTGTGGGGAGGAGCTACAGAGAGAGGGCGGTAACATTAAACAAAAAGTACCACTACTCTACATTTACAGAAAGTCAAAGTGCTTCATACATACATGTATACATAGTGCACATGTACTATGTATACATGTATAAAACGGGCCTGCCAGGATTACGTTTGTGACTTTGTTACACAACCTTTGTGCACTGCATATATTCTCTTGATGTTAGCAAATGATTTATCAAGCAGTAATATTGCACATCTCTAATTGAATGTGAACAGAAGCTGATGGAGGTACTGTCATGGAAAGCTCTTGAGCCCTGGCTGAGGAGTCATCTTCTGGTTGACAACAATGGTTGTCAAATCAGCTACTCAAAGAACCGCTAAAACTATCATAAGTTTGAACAATAACCGCCGTAGCTTGAAGTTGTGGGTCAGACCTGCGAGGTACAAAGGTCTCCAGAGCGGAGTCCATGTCCACTGTGTTCCCATAACGATGGACCTCTGGGTCCTGAATGATCCTCAGGCCCTTCTTCCCCCCGGTCTTACTCTGGTCTGGCTTTGTGCCTAACAACACAAACATGCAAAGGTCATTGAAACAGTATCGAAATCTAATTAGCACACGAGCAGCTTTCTAACTGAGTTCAGCCACAACGATCTGTCACTGAACACAACATGTTTGGGTCTATGTGTCTGTTTTCAATTCCTTTGTCACAATAGAAGGTAAACATGCAGAAATGATCACTAGTTGATATATTGACCCAGAAATAACTAGGAGAAATGATATTATTTAAATGTTAAGACCATTGTATGCCACTGATAAAATGATAATGTAATAGCATAATTACAATAGCAAAAAGAGTTTCCCCACTGGGGATTAATAACGTTTTCTAATCTAATAATAATAATGCAAGTACACCCTTTTAGGGAGCCATGCACTTTTACTGTTAAGAATATTCAGACATTGGAATGTGGAAAAAAATAAAAATTAATAATAATAATAATAATAATAATAATAATAATAATAATAATATATAAATAAGTTAAATGAATCCACACAAGCAAACAAATTTATATAATAGATTCTCAGGCTCTGTTACCAAAAATGTGCTGTGTCTGCACATTGCCCGTCTATTGGTAGGGAATAAATGAACCCTGCTGTGTGTTTTGGCATGTTGGATAAATTGTTGGTGACATTCTTATGTAAACAAACACACACGTAAACCTGACGGACGATATCGATCAGCAAGGACCGAAAAATAATCAAGGTCATGTCCATAAATTGTACAATAAGTCATTAGCTTAAAACTGATTGAGGTCATGTCCATCTATGTGTATGGATAAACCATATACGGTAAGACGAGAACATAACAATGATCAAAGTCATGTCCAAATATCGTACATTAAGCCGATAATAATACAATACATTGGATATTCCTCATCAATAAACACAGATGACTGGGGCCACATCTCAACTGATATCCCTGTAGAACGTTGGTGGAATACGGTGCAGCTGAGCATTTCATTAAAACTAAAGCTCCTTCTTGTGGTAAAGTTGTGTCTACACAACACTTTCAGCCACGTTCTTCACTCGTCCGTCTCATGCGCATCTGGCAAATCCGATACGCTTCAATGTAAATCAATACTGGGTTTTACAGAGGAGCATATTTTTATGATTCAGGTCTATGTTTTCTGTATTACGCATGTCATTTCAGCAATTGTATATTGGGCTCTGAGCGCTGCCAAGCACAGGAGACGTACAAAACAGTACATGAACATGTGTATGCACTGAGGCTGCTTCATGCTCTGCTGATGGTGCGCTCACACTTTTTTGAAGTTTTGCAACCATGACAAAGTTGACATAGTTTTTCAAATCTTCACTGATCGACGGTACAGACCATTGTGTAGTAGGGTTCTGAACTGCTCCACAGCACGGTCCACTTTGAGCTGGTAGAACTCCCACAGCTTGATCTGAGGATACACGTCCTGCCACAACACACTACGGATGGCCTGATACACACCAACATACAGAGAGAGGGAGGGGGAGGGGGAGAGACAGAGAGGGAGAGAGAGTGGGGGAGAGACAGGGGGAGGGGGAGAGGAGACAGAGGTAGGGGGAGAGACAGAGGGAGAGAGAGAGAGAGGTAGGGGGAGAGACAGAGGGAGAGAGAGAGAGAGAGAGAGAGAGAGAGAGAGAGGGGAGAGAGACAGAGAGAGGGGGGGAGAGACAGACAGACAGAGAGAGAGACAGACAGAGAGGGGGAGAGACAGACAGAGAGGGGGAGAGACAGACAGAGACAGACAGACAGAGAGACCGACAGAGAGAGGGGGAGAGAGAGAGGGGGGGGAGGGGGAGAGAGAGAGAGAGAGACAGACAGAGACAGACACAGACAGAGACAGAGCGAGAGAGGGAGGGAGAAGAGACAGACAGAGAGAGAGACAGAGCGAGAGAGAGAGGGAGAAGAGACAGACAGAGAGAGAGAGGGAGAAGAGACAGACAGAGAGAGAGAGACAGGGATAGACAGAGAGAGACAGACAGAGAGACAGGGATAGACAGAGAGAGACAGACAGAGAGAGACAGGGATAGACAGAGAGAGACAGAGAGAGAGCGAGAGAGGGAGGGAGAGACAGACAGAGAGAGAGAGCGAGAGAGGGAGGGAGAGACAGAGCGAGAGGGAGGGAGAGACAGACAGAGAGAGCGAGAGAGCGAGGGAGAGACAGACAGAGAGAGAGAGCGAGGGAGACAGACAGAGAGAGAGAG
>NW_022281812.1:0-2932 GCF_004355925.1 Anarrhichthys ocellatus | reverse complement strand
GACAGACAGAGAGAGAGAGAGCGAGGGAGAGACAGACAGAGAGAGAGCGAGGGAGAGAGAGAGCGAGGGAGAGAGAGAGCGAGGGAGAGAGAGAGAGCAAGAGAGCGAGAGAGCGAGAGCGAGACAGAGAGAGAGACAGAGGGAGAGACAGAGGGAGAGACAGAGGGAGAGAGCGAGAGCGAGAGAGGGAGGGAGAGACAGACAGAGAGACAGGGATAGACAGACAGAGAGAGAGAGAGAAGTGGGAGAGACAGACAGACAGACAGACAGACAGACAGACAGACAGAGAGAGAGACGCAGACACACAGATGATCTGGATTATTAAATGAGCCTCTTACTATAGATTTCATGGGCTGCAAAATGCTGTTGAATAAAATGCACATTTAACATTAGCAAGGGTTCTCACAGTTCCAATCATACAGTAAGTAAAAAGCTATAGCAGCTGTGTCATTGATTCAACTATGTCATTCCCATGTTTAATGCACCTACATCAGCATCAGGTAGTGTGGAACCTGACTGAGAGCTTACAGTACTAGGTGCGTTCAAACCCAACGCACCTCAACAGTCAGCAACAAGAGCTGAATTGAACTTGTGAGTTTTCTCTGAGGATGTGGGGAGTCAGACTTGGTCCCTGTTCAGACCTGGCACTGACATGCATGATCCCATCACAAGTGTACAGCTCAAAGTACAGGTGTGAATGCACCCAAGACGCATTGAGATCTGATCTCTCAGACCACAGTCGGGGACGGTCACATTCTTTTAGCCGAGTCTACGCGTATGTGTCCTGGGCTTACTCATCTGATTGGTGTGTGTGTGTATGTGTGATTCATATATGCATCTTTTAAGTGCGAGAGTAAATAAAAACCAAATGGAGCGGTTGTCATATTGACATTTAAGGTGTGCTGATTGATTCAAGAAGACAACTCATGCGTTGAATAACATGCAAGAAAACATTCCAGCTTAAAGTAGCCAGTAGCTGGCAGCAGACTTTGAGAGGAACAGTGCATTAAAAGGATTTTTCCTCAGTCTATAGCTAGTTAATTGCTTCATTTGCCAGACAGAAGTAAGTCAATTTAATAATTCAAAACACAAACTGCTTAAAAACAACAACGTATTTGCTCGTTGCAAACGGAAATGACGAACGGGTTTATTTGCATATATTTATTTGGGGAAGTGAGATCTGATCACAAGTGGTCACGTGAGACTCGTGTGGAGACACATTGTAATGCCATGCGTGAATAGACTTACTCAGACACATGTTAATGGAGGTGTGAACAGGGAGTTACTATGGCAGCTATCTAGTGTTCAAACAGCACAGAGAAAACACATTCTACATGTTTAATGTCTACGCTTTCACACACAGTAAAGCAGTAAATAAAGAACATGATACATTTCGTCAAAAGTTGAACAGCTAAACGGAGTGTTGTTTGTTCTTTGTTACATCTCAATGTTCAGACTGATTCGTGCTATCTTGTGACTCACACATCATGTCACATGTGTATCCTCGCTACAACACAGCCATGACATGCCGGCCATGTCCACTCTTGTCGTAGTGTGCACAGCTGAACTGGGTTTACTCACATTCAGATGGCTCTCATTGGTAATATCAGCAGGAAGCCCCTTAGCCTTGTAACGTCCCTCTGCTACTCTGGTGGTTAAATGGCAGATGGCTCTGTCTAAGACCCAGGCTGGCCGCAGGTGAGGAGAGTTCACCAGGTTGTAGCCACACTCTGGATGTTCTTTGATCCACACGCTGTTAGCAGCTGCAAAGAAAGAGCCAAACAAACTGAATCACAATCACCAACATTGAGTCATTATTCAAATAAAGATGAAGAATGCTGGAACATCGTTGGCAGCACCGGTGAGGATGAGCCACAGAGGACCCGTGCAGAGAAGATGTTAACATTGATCGCTAGATTGAGCAGCCGGTAGTTATAACTTTAATGAAGAAGACAACGGTAACATTAAATTTATACCCTTTACTAAAAACTAAATAAAACTTACATTTTCATGTTGCATCTGCATTAAACATACATCATTAAGATTACACCATTCTTTATGTCATTTGCTGTATTGGCAAATTTGAAAAATGCTGTTTTTTGGCAAACTTTACAAAAAATTTAATGAAAAAGGAAAACAGATTTATTAAGATTATTAACTCAATCATAATACCCAATGATACAATACTATATGTTCAACAGCAGATGGTGAACTAGCCTCTGTAGGGATCTACAGGACTGGAACTTAGTCAGGAAGTAAATCAAGTCAGTGGTTGACCTTTGAGTCAGGCTCACTTTACTGTTGACCTTTACTGGGAGAGGGAGGAAGAGGAGGTGAACAGGGAGAGCACACACCCCCCTGTGCTAGAGTTGCAGTGTCCTTTCACTTTGCTTCATGTTAGTGTGTTCCCTTTGTGAGATTCCATGAGATTTGTGCTATTCACACTGTTATGAAAAGAATTGTGTTCACCTGCAGTGTGACCAAAGCCTGGATGAGTAGGGACATTCACTGCACACTGCAGAGAACAATGGCGACAGGTTGTCTCATCTGTTCTTGTTCATACGTGAATCCTTATTGGTCAATGTAATCTAATGTCTTACTGCTGTGGGTGTGACGCTGTAGTTATTCAAACTAAAGTGCACCTGGAATGAGAAAATGTATCTCTGCCATCACGGGTAAACGTCTCTTTCAGAGGTTTTTATTATATACTGCTGCATTTAAGCAACATTTTAGTTAAAATGAAAATATAATCTCTTATTTGAAGTGTCATATATTTATTATATTTTCCTGTTTCATTTGTCAGAATATGTCAAAAGACTGGCATGGGTTAGTGAGTACCTAATGTACCTTTTAAGCCCATCCCCCAAAAAAAAAAAAAAAAAAATTTTTTATATATATATATATATATATATATATATATATATATATATAT
>NW_022281811.1:0-9585 GCF_004355925.1 Anarrhichthys ocellatus | reverse complement strand
CTGTTACAGCAGTAGTGCCCTGTTACAGCAGTAGTGCTCTGTTACAGAGCTAACTCACCAGCTGGACGATGATTTGATGCGTTTCTTCGAGCGGTGCCGTGGTTACGTGGAGGGCGTGGAGAAGAACCTCACGGCTCTGATGGAGGTCGAGAAGTTCAAACACGGAGAAGAGATGAAGACTGTGAGGAGGAAGGTGGAGGAGAGACTAGGTCTTCATCAGGACGCTCTCACACCAGGTCAGACTCACTCAGAGAGAGAGAGAGATACACACTCGCACTCACACACTCGCACGCACACTTACACACTCGCACTCACACACACTCGCACTCACGCACACTCGCACGCACACTCTCGCACCAGGTCAGACTCACTCAGAGAGAGATACACACTTGCACGCTCACACTCACTCTCACACTGGCGTACACACTCACGCACTTACACACACAAAGTTTTCTCACTTGGTTTTACTTTCAAGTTTTGGACTTTATTCTTTCTATTATCTGGAAATTAGTTCTCAGAACTTTGACTTTAGATTTTTGCTTTATTCTAAACATGCTAATTCATATTTTTGCTCAGCGGAAACAGAGCCACTGGTCTCTGGTCTGGTCTCTTGAAGTTTATCCCTCTGTGTCTCCTGTAGATCTGGTTGAAGCTGCCTTTTTCTTGTGTTCCTACGAGCTCTCCATCAAATCTCTTCACTCTTCGTGGTGTTTCCTGTTTGATGAAGACGATGCAAAGGTAAGAAATTCCAAATAAAAGAGCCCGAGTGGAGCGTCTTCTCTCACAGAGGATCTCTGGTCTGATTAATATATGTAGAACCATAAATACTTTAAAGCAGTGATTCTCAACTGGTGGTGCCTGAAAACATTTGTTTTTTTTTAAATCCTGTGCTTTTATTTTGAAGGTGATTTTTTTATGCAGCGGAGTGCTGTCTATTCACACTTGCACACGACGCCCCTCTCGGGCTTAGGGGGGGTAGCAAATATCGTCCAAAAAATGGTCATATTGATAGCGATTATTGTCCATGTGTACATTTCATATACCGGATTAAACAGCAACGTATGGGCAACACTATCATATAAGTCACTTTTTACACACTCCAAACACAACTATAGACTACTAATATAAGCAACTAGAAAATGTGGCATAAAACCACGTATTCCTGGCCACAAATCTGCGTTTTATTTACTGCGCTTCAATATTGGAACACCAAGCTAACGGCTATACGGCTAATCCATACATCGCCTAGCATTAGCATTCGACGCAGAACCCATAAATGCCTTCGGTTTTTCTCTCTGTCAAACCAGTACAAAGCTGTGAGTGAACAACGGCAACACAACAGTTCCCTTCACCAGAAAAAAATCGTTGGTATCTGCTTACCTTTTATGAATAATCACAAAAATAAAGGCGAAAATTATCCGGTTCAAAGCTAGAATCATTGTTGGCAACTACATCCTGTCTGTTTCTCATCTGTTTCCTGTAGAAGGGGGGTCAATCTAACTTGCTGGAGCCATGGGTGGGTGGTCAGACTTTTGGCGAATGTAATTTTACGCTCGGGGATGCGCGGCACTTCTTGCATCTTTACTCGCTGAAAGTTCTGTCAATCAACACCCGGCTTTGACGACAGCCTTCCTGGGACTCTGACGCGTCGAAGGCGGGCTCATTGACTGAAATCGACCGATGATAGGCTGAGCTACACTCCCATACACACACAGCAACTGGAATTCAGACGAGACAATCCCACGGATGACAGCCAGAAACAGGCTCTGAGAGGACCCTGGCTCTCAAAATGATGCCAAACGGCTGTATTTGGATGTATTGAATAATATGATAATAATATATAGTTATGTAGTCTATAAAAGTACAATGTAAGAGCTGCAACAGCTGGTTCCAAAATGACGACCTCGCGTGACCTCTCTGTACTAAAAGCCTCTTACTCTTCACTTTATCCCAGCCAAACTTTATTCTAGGACTACTGATCGGTTGTGCTATGATTTGGGAGAGTTTTTAGGCAGCCAGCTGCAGTATTTCAAAAACATATCAATAAAAGTGCTTTTGTTTCAGGCGAACCTGAATTTTTCAATTTGAGCTGTGTAATATCTTCATGTACTATATTAACCAGCAACATATACACAATATTTACCCATCTGAACAATCTCACAAGTGTTATCTGATTATAGCATCAAAAATGATTAAAATAGACCTTGTAGTTACAGAACTGAAGTCTCTTTAGTATGGGTATGCCATTTTCGAGCAGAGGCCTAAAACTAGGGCTGGAGTTTAAGAGTATTTGGCGTTAATGCCTTGTAATGCTAATATCAGCAGAGGATGAACTGATATTTCATGGAACTAAAAAGTATTTTCAGTCACAGGATGTTGATTCAAATAAATGATGTAAGTATCGATCCATTATTAGTCAGAGGTATTGATCAGTGGAGCTTTAAATCTTCTTGTGTTAATAATAATAATAGTTCATCTTCATAATATGTGATCTGCAGGTGTTGGAGTATAAGTCTGACCTGAAGCAGTACTGGATGCGTTTTCATGGTCATGTGATCAACAGTCTGTCCAGCTGTCCTCTGTTCCATCACGTATTCAGGACTCTGGACAGAGCTGGACGTCCCCGCAGGTCTGTGACCTCACAGGAACATACGAGTTATTATTATCAACTGTTTGTTATGAATTCATTGTTATTATATTATAAACTTTATTATCATAACAATACTTATTAACTAATATGTATCTAGTGTTATAATATGTATTATTAAGTCATATTTATTATTTATCTATTATAATAATTATTATTACATAAACCTTTATCATCATTGTAATAATGATAATTCTTACAAATATTTATATTACTATAAATTATTATTATTTGTAATAGTATAAACTAATATTATTTAAATTTCATAATTTAAAATGATCCGTGATGAATCTGTAAACTGTGAATTCAAACTCTTATTCTAAAGGATCACAGAGGACAGGAAGCTGACAGAAGTGTGCTTTGAATGAACTTTATTGTCATCAGGTCCACCGATGCTCCTCCTGAGCCGGCCTCCATCCTGATTGGTCACGCCGAGACGCTCCTCCCCCTCCTCTCCCTGCTGGGACTCTACAAGGATGAGACTCCGCCCACCGCTGACAACTACCACTCACAGCATGGTAGGAAGTTCCGCCACCCCCCCCACGTCCAATCAGAGGATGGGGCCGTGAAGGCACGATTCGCCTGACGTTCTTCTTCTGTGGTTCTCAGGCAGAAGCTTCCGGTCCGGTCTCATCGTCCCGTACGCCGCCAACCTGCTCTTCGTCCTGTACGACTGCCAGCGAGGCCCACGGCTGCAGCTGCTCGTCAACGAGTCGCCGGTTCGATTCCCGGGTCTGGAGACGGAGGACGCGCCGCTGTACCGGGACGTCCGGGCCGTGTACCGCCACCTGCTGGACGGCTGCGACTTCCACAGGGAATGCGAGGGGACGAGCGGCGGCCGGGGACCAAACATTGAACTCTGAGGCGGCAGGTAGAGACGGTGAAGACACGAGGCCTTAATCAATACATCGGTTTACTGAAACTAGTGTACATGTACACGTACGCAGTACTCACAGCTCAGCGCCTCCTGCTGGGGAGAAACTGAACAGAAGCTTTTTAATGTTCAGTAACAACAGATTCATGAATCCGTCTGCTTTAATATCACGTTATGAGTTCTTCTTCAAATACCAAAAAGGGTAAAAAAGGTAAAAAACTGATCTTTTGCATCAAAGCTGTTTCGCCGCGTCGACCTCAGCAAGCCCCGCCCCTTCCCTGTGTCAACCAATGACATGTGAGCAGTAGTGATCGGAGAGAGAGACAGTCAATGTCTGATCGTTTAAAAGATATTTTCAGTTCGTTGTAGCTTCATTTAGTTTAGTGTTGAACTTCGTCTCGTCACTGTGAACGTAGCTATGTTAGCTAGCGAGCTAACGTCACTACGTTCACAGTGACATCACGTTTTCTTGTTTAGTCAGCGACAAACATCGTATCTTCAGAGAGAGCGTGATGTCGTCTGTCTAAAGATGTATGTTTTACGATGAACTGACACTTTCTTGAACGTAAAATGATCTTTTAAATGTTCAAACATCAACATTTGTTCCCAATTCAAACGGGATCAAACTTTATTCGTCTCCGTTGACGAGCGTCCACATTTCTTCTGGATTAAGGTCCCAAAGTCGTCCACTGAGATGCTTTTAAAAGTTTTAAAAATATTTTGTTTCTAATTTTTCAATCTCATAAACCTGCAGTTTCTTCTTCACGTTTTCACATCTGGAGTCAAACACAGAAATACGATTCAATAAGCATTTAATGAATTATATTAATTATAAAAACACTATTTTAAATGTTATTTCATCATTTCTTATTTGTTTCTGTGATGATTCATTAATAACTTGAGGATAAAAGAGCGTCACAGATATTAATGATCTTCTTCTTTTGGGTCTTTTATTTTGGTGAAGTGACCATTTAATGTTTAAGTCAGTTCAGAAAATGATGTTTTTTGTTGGTGACACTTCAGGGTTCATCTGTTTTTATTCTGTATTTATTGAAATGATCATGTGATCCTTTTTATTTAAAGCTGCAGTTCCTCTAACGGACACCAGAGGCTGCTGTGATCAACCGACTGTGTGGAAGTTTTTCACAATAAGAGTCCCGTTGAGGAGATAATGAGGCACTTTGTGTCTTCAGGGAGAATCGTTTTCTGTCATTGTTTCTAAATGAGTTAAAAGTTCAAATGGAGGCTCAGCTTTTTAAAGGGCCGTCAGGTTTCACTCTTTGACTTCCTGTTACTGCAGAACGATACCAAATGTTTTCACTGAAAAGCTTTAATAAACGTTTTCACTCGTGAAGAAGAACAACGGAGTGTTTCATGTTATAATTCTTTATTTTTGGAGATAACGTGTAGAAACATGTTGACAGTCATCGACGCAGCCAAACAAACTAATTTATGAATTAAAAGTTATACATTTCAATAATCGCGGTATGTTAATAACTAATCAATGCTGTCAATGAAACCGTTACAAAACTAAAATGCTGTGAAAACTTCTCACTTTAAGGAGAACGACTTGGTCCACCTTAAGTGTACCCGAGAGTTGTTAACCACTAACCTTCACTTTAATCAGCTATAAACTCATGTCTCATATTCATGGACAACAAGTTAAACATTCTGTAAACTATTTGATTTGGCTGCTAAATATTTACTTACGTGCAGATTTCTAACACTTCCTGTTTCAGGACGCTCTGACTTTACATACTCTGTCGTTTCTTTTCTTATAAATACAATATATTTATATTATACTTTGTCTTGTGAAACACTTGAAATAATGAGTTTCTTTAAAGTTTGATACTTTAGATTTATTACTTAAAATGTTTAACACAAAAACATTTTATGTTTTGACAAGTTTATTTCACTGTCCATCAATTACATCATCAGTTAACAGGAAGTGTAAATAAAGAGTGACTTTGTGGTTTACAGATGAAGTGATCAAAGAATCCATTACTGTCGTAGATTAAGAACATTTTATTAACTTTATATTCTATATCTTATGTTTTATCTTAATTATTATATATTTAATATTTGGACCAAAGGAGTTATTGAATCAAGAAACACTTAACACAAAATATAAACCACAGACCAGTTCTTCAAACATAACATAATAATAAAGTACACTTCATGAACGTGTCGCTGCAGTAAAAAGGCAAAGCTTCTTTTACAAGTCATTTATTTACTAATAATTTTCTATTCATGTCCCCGGAAAGAATACGTGTTATGTACTAATATATCTATTCATATGTTATTTATGAATAAGTATTCTTCACTGTTCAGGTTCCCCTCCAATGTATTTATTGTAATCAATAGTTAACATTTGCTTCAGGTCAGCCAACTCTACTGGAGATGTTGAATGTTGTCTTAATGAGTTTCTTTATTTAATTGAACAGTTTCTATTTTATGTTTCTTTTCAGGAAACTTCGGTTAAATTATTAGGAAATAAGAGAGCTGTGGGGGGTTTCACAATAAAAGATCAAGCAAGGAGAAAGTCTGTAGAAGTCAATGGAAAATCCAGAGATCTTAATCCGTTCTTTTGTTTTGAGTTCTGATGTCACAGCTGCTGAGGCTCATGGGTAGTGTAGTACGTACGTACGTACGTACAGTAGAACCCAATGAGAGGAAATGTAACAAGAATTCATTCTTCTTATTTTAAAAGATTCTCAAAGCAGCGTTTGTTTCATGTTTTTATTTCTATTTCTGAGAAGTGGCACATAAACGGGTACGTTGGGAATCAAACCCACGACTGCAGGCAAAGCTGATGTCATAACACAATGGTCATGTGACCTGTGTGTGTGTGTGTGTGTTCAGTCCAGAGCAGCGTGCAGCAGAGCGCTGTGACCGCCGGCCATCTTGGATTTCTTCATCTTACCGATCGCCTTCTGAAGGTCTAACTGATGGATCGGACGGATGAAGTCCTCCGATGGACTGAGAGACAGACGGTTAGAGAGAGGTAAAGATGGAGACAGAGAGAGACAGGTGATTGTTTTCGTTTATTGATCAAAGATAAAACATTTGATAAATTATATTTAATTAAAACAGTATCAGACAGACAGGTACCTGTCGTTCTGCGTGTGGACGAAGTCTCGGACACAGAGCAGAGCGGCGTCACGACACATCTCTCTGAGGTCACTTCCTGAGAAACCGTCCGTCTCTTTGGCAACGCCAACCAGGTCAACAGACAGGTCCACCTGCAGAGAGACGGGCAGGTAGAGAGAGGTCAGAACGTGGACAGAGGCGGGGCTTAAGGTTGTATGGTCTCGGAGAGGAGGATTCTGGGTATTTTCATCCGATTTTTAAGCTTGTGATGTTTACAGAGTGTCAGTGAAGGCCACACGGTGCGTTCGAGGGACTCACGCTCTCGTTCTCCAGGATCAGTTTCAGGATCTGTTCTCTCTGACTCGTACTCTGAAGGAACAAAACAAACCAGGGCTCTTATTTTGAAATTTAAGTATCTCAACTCAGTTAGAACCAGACTCAGGTTCTGGTCTGATGGGGGTCACTAGGAGTACTTACAGGTTCAGGTCCTGGTCTGATGGGGGTCACTAGGAGTACTTACAGGCTGGTTGATGTGGAACCTGGTGGGCATCCTCCTCAGAATAGCAGAGTCCAGGTCTTGAGGACGATTGGTGGCTCCCATGATGATCACCTGACACACATGATGACGTCATCAACAACAGACTCATTATTATCTCTGTCTCTACCTGTCTGTCTGTACCTGACAGTGGTGGTCTGTGTCCAGTCCGTCCCACAGACTCATGAACTGGGCCTTCATCATGGCCGTGGCCTCGTGGTCCGAGCTGGACCGGCTCCTCAGGAACGAGTCTGTTCAAGGAACAGTTCAACATTTAGTTAGCTTAGCATAAAGACTGGAAACAGATGGAGACAGCTAGCCTAGCTCTGTACAGAGGGAACAACAACTAACATAGGTTTAAACTCATGATTCAGACCACGCCCCTCCTTTGATTGACAGCTCTCTGTCTGTCTGTCTGTCTGTCTGTCTGTCTGTCTGTCTGTCTGTCTGTCTGTCTGTCTGTCTGTCTGTGTGTGTGTCTGTGTCTGTGTGTGTGTGTGTGTCTCACCGATCTCGTCCACGAAGATGATTGACGGCTGCAGCTTGACAGCCAATGAAAAGACAGCAGCAGCTAGTTTCTGAGACTCTCCGTACCATTTGTCCGTCAACGTGCTCGGCTGCAGGTTGATGAAGCGAAACCCCGCCTCCTTGGCCGTCGCCTTGGCGATGAGTGTTTTCCCGCAGCCAGGAGGTCCGTAAAGCAGCACGCCTGTTACCATGACGACATCATCAATCAATGTATGACATCATGACACTGATCTACAGCCTGTCTCACCTTTAGGAGGCTGCAGTAGTCTGGAGCCCTGGAACAGGTGTCTCTTCTGAACAGGTAAGATCACCGTCTCCTTTAACTCTGTGATGACCTCGTCCAGACCGGCGATGTCCCTCCATGTGATCTATTTATAGATTATGACGACATCAACAGGGTAACTACCAACAGATGTTCTCTCCAGCGTTAGCTCGTAGCGTTAGCAACCATCATCATCATTTATGGCGTCTAATATTAATAATAGTGATTATTATACGTCATAAATACAATAACTATTTGATCCTGATGAACGACAATCACCAACACCGTCCAATCAGCAGGTTAGCTGACTTCCTGTTTACTCCTCTGGTTGGTTTGTGAACAGAACCAGAACTAAAACATCACAAAGTATCCAAATGAACATCAACAACAACTAATCTCTAAAACAACAACAAACTTAATTTATTGACTAAACTTGAGCATGAGGCTAAGTATATTAGCACAAGACTAGGTTAGCTTTAGCATGAGGCTAAGTATATTAGCACAAGGCTAGGTTAGCTTTAGCATGAGGCTAAGTATATTAGCACAAGGCTAGGTTAGCTGGTAAAACCTGCATCACATTGTGTGTTTTAAGTGTTTTTAATCACTGGTGTTCCACAGGGCTCCCCTTTAGGTCCTCTGATGTTATTCTATTGACTCGCTTCTTTTTGAAAATACAATATTAATGTAACTATACTTCTCACAACCTTTGTATTGTACCTCTTGTATTGGTACTACTGTTAGTACTCATGTACTGTGTTTGTTACCTGCATGGTCAGAGGGTCGACCAGGTGAGCAGCGATGCTCATCTCGTATTCTGACAGCTTCACATTTTTAACTCCGATCTGACGCATCAACTTCTCGGCCTGAAGGAGAAAACATCAAAACACGTGACCAGGATTTTATTTAACTAGAGAAAGTTAACTCAGCTCAATGTTCTCCTCACCCGTTTCTGAGCCTCCACCTGTCCCTCTAAGCCCACCCCAACCATTTCTGAGCCTCCACCTGTCCCTCTAAGCCCCGCCCCCCTCACCTGTTTCTGAGCCTCCACCCCTCCACCCCTCCCTCTACCCCCCCCCACCTGTCCCTCTAAGCCCCCCCCCTCAACCGTTTCTGAGCCTCCACCTGTCCCTCTAAGCCCCACCCCCCCTCACCTGTTTCTGAGCCTCCACCTTCTGCTTCCTGGTGGGGTCGATGGCATCCACCATCCACTTGATGGTGAAGTAGGTGACGGCTCCAAAGATGGTGAGTCTGAAGAGAAGACCGAGGACCTCGTTCCTGCCCAGAGGACGAGCCATGTTCTCCACGGGGACCTCCCTCAGCACCATGGTGAGGGTCAGGGCTGCTGCTGCAGCAGCAACAGCAACAACAACAACAGGTTAGACTGTCACTCATTCAGCTCCAGCTTCAAGTTTCTGATCTTCAGTCTGAAGGAAACTTGAAAGTGTTTTTAAAGGCGAGACTTCTCAGACTGATCACTGTGGTTCAGCTGCTCTGAGACGTTTCATACAGAGAAGACTTTATTTATATTGCACCTGTAAAACCAGAGTTCCAAGTGTTTTGACAGACAAAGCAGCAAAATAAAGGAAATAACAGAAATATCACTCGATACAAATAAACTATGAAACAAAAAATAAATGAGTTCATGAAAG
>NW_022281810.1:9079-9876 GCF_004355925.1 Anarrhichthys ocellatus | reverse complement strand
TAAATACACACATTATACATCATATTTATTGTTGTTTTCATGGTAACATGATATGTTGCAGCAAAGTGCTGTCCCATTCATATCTACACCATCTCCAGCCCTCACAGCAGGGGTGTTTCTAGGATTCAAAGAAAGGGGGGGCTTAGCCCCAAGGGGAGGGGCATGTTTGCCACAATTTTTTTTGGGGCCCATATGGCGCAGCGGATATCCATTGTTTCAGACAGTTCATAGATTGGTTCAATCAGAAAGAGTGTGATTCTGCTCTGTAGTTTTGCTTGCATTCAGTATATGATAACACAAGAGACAGAATTTCAGGGTTATAGTGCAATTTGAAACATACAAACCAGAACGCACGCACGTATGTAGCATGTTAGTTATAAATAACTTGTCCATGTGAGAAACAATAGTTTAATTTAATGACATCACCAAAATAAAAAAATCTTTTTTTTTTTTTTTAAAGCCAATAATGCCATATTATTTGGGGGGGCTGAAGAACATTTTAGGGGGGCTTCAGCCCCTCTAAAATAGGCCTAACGACGCCCCTGCCTCAGTCTCTCACACTCACCCACTTACCAGGTGACGTCAGTAAGTCCTTGAGGGTTCAGGGTTTGAGGGTTTAGGGGGAACATTGGGATTTGGCCTTAGAGAGAGAGCTGAGAGTGTGTTTCAATGTGTTTCAAAACTCTTCTCACTAAATGTGCTGAAATCTGCAGGAAGACAACATTTTTTGAATTATGTCTCGGTGGTTCGTCTCTCTCTCTCTCTCTCTCTCTCTCTCTCTCTCTCTCTCTCTCTCT
>NW_022281810.1:8181-9069 GCF_004355925.1 Anarrhichthys ocellatus | reverse complement strand
CTCTCTCTCTCTCTCTCTCTCTCTCTCTCTCTCTCTCTCTCTCTCTCAGGTCAGTCTCTAAAAGCCTCTGCAGTGACTCATTCAACCCACTCTGGTCTGTTCTCCCCTCTCTCCTCCTCTGCCTGCAGCTCACTTGTCTCTCTCTCTCTTCCTCCTCCTCTTCCTCAGTGGGCTACAGACACGAGCACAAACAGAAACGCTGAGAGTCACGACGCCTCGCCGACACAAACAAACACACGACTGGCTGAGAGTCAGACTGCTCATTCACACACACACACACTCTCACACACACAACACATACACACTTCTTCATATCTAATCAGCCTCACCTCTGTCTCTCTCTCTCCGTCTCTCTCTATTCGGTCACATTGTCATGACATCACTCTGTCCAGCGCAGTGCAGTGACCTCATTGTTGGTGACATCATCGTCCGGACTCAAGAGATGATGTCATGGCTTCCAGTTAATCTGCTGCTGTGTGTCCTCGAAAGCAGCAGCCTGCAGAGCCCCGCCCCCTTTATATCACATGACTGCTCTGTTTGATTCTGTTCTGTTTATATTCTATTTTATATTCTATTTTATTTCATCCACTCTGTTTTAATTTATTCTGTTTTATTTTATTGCATTTCATTTTTATTATATTTTGTTTTATTTTATTTTCACTCTATTTATTTATATTTTCTTCTATTTTTATTACATTCTTATTTTATATTTATATTTTATTATATTCTACTTCATTATGTTCTACTGTAAACATCTCTGTTTGCTGCAGCTCCTCAAAAAAATCATTGTGCTGCAGATGTATTGTTCTTTCTGCTGAATCCTGATTTGACTGTGAAGCCGCACACACACACACACACACACACACACACACACACACACACACACAC
>NW_022281810.1:1110-8171 GCF_004355925.1 Anarrhichthys ocellatus | reverse complement strand
ACACACACACACACACACACACACACACACACACACACACACACACAGTGTGGCTCTGAGAGCTCTCAGCTGATTGGCTGAAGATGACATCACCAGTTGGGATGTGGAGGAGGTTTCTCTCTCCTTGTTGCTGCAGCCTCTCGCTCACCTAGCCTCCTCCACACACACACACACACACACACTCTCACACGCACACAAAAACACTCTCTCACACACACACTCTCACACACACACACACACACACAAAAAAACACTCACACACACACTGCAGCTGCATTACATCATCTGGTTCAGTGTGAGGAGGAGAGGAGGAATAGTGTGTGAGGACACTGTGTTCTGCCGTGGTGCCTGATGGGAACTGTAGTCCCCTGCTGGCTGTCAGTCGTGTTGGAGTCGGAGGTCACATGACGAATCGTCCGTTAATCAGCTTCCAGCTGCAGCAGTTGCGATGTCACACCTTCCCTTCAGTTTACAGGTTGAGTTTTATTTTTTTAATCTTCATAATTTGTTTATGTGTTCGCTGATGACGCCGTCCTGTCGGCTCTGTTAGCACCATTAGCTGCTAGCCGCTGATGATTCCGTCGCCATGTTGAGAACCGTGTGGAGACAACAGAAATGCTGTGAACTTGACAAAAGTCTTATTTTTTTTGGCGATCGGTTGCCAGAATTCTTGACTCCAGAGTTTTCCGTCACTTAATTTTGATGAACTTTCAGAGAACGTGTGCAAATATAAACTCTAACGGGATCCACTTAAATGGACATAATCAAGTTGAGACCTTCAGAATAAAAGCAGTGAACTCTTACTTACTCTTACTTCTCTGATCAAAGCTTTTTGAATTCTTATCAACATAAAAACGTGTGTTTGGTTCTGATGAGTCTGAATGAGGAGCGACGGTTTGGCTTTGAACCAGAGCGACAGACGGAGGCGTTAATACTCAGATACAGTCGGGATGACTAACGGCTCGCTGGCAGCTTTTAAATTTAGAGCTGACATTTTCCTCAGAAGTGCATCGATCCAGAACCAGAGCCAACCAGATCCAAGTATTATTACAGTACTACTGCTGTATTATTAGGGTACTACTGCAGTATTATCCGGGTACTAGTGCAGTATTATTACGGTACTACTGCAGTATTATTCGGGTACTACCGCAGTATTAATACGGTACTACTGCAGTATTAATACGGTACTACTGCAGTATTATTCGGGTACTACTGCAGTATTATTCGGGTACTACCGCAGTATTAATACGGTACTACTGCAGTATTAATACGGTACTACTGCAGTATTATTCGGGTACTACTGCAGTATTGATACGGTACTACTGCAGTATTAATACGGTACTACTGCAGTATTATTCGGGTACTACTGCAGTATTAATACGGTACTACTGCAGTATTAATACGGTACTACTGCAGTATTATTCGGGTACTACTGTAGTATTAATACGGTACTACTGCAGTATTATTCGGGTACTACCGCAGTATTATTACGGTACTACAGAAGTATTAATACACTGCAGTATTAATACGGTACTACTGCAGTATTATTCGGGTACTACCGCAGTATTAATACGGTAGTACTGAAGTATTAATACGGTACTACTGCAGTATTAATACGGTACTACTGCAGTATTATTCGGGTACTACCGCAGTATTATTACAGTACTACTGAAGTATTAATACACTGCAGTATTAATACGGTACTACTGCAGTATTAATACAGTACTACTGCAGTATTATTCGGGTACTACCGCAGTATTATTATGGTACTACTGCAGTATTATTAGGGTACTACCGCAGTATTATTAGGGTACTACTGCAGTATTATTCTGGTACTACTGCAGTATTATTAGGGTACTACCGCAGTATTATTAGGGTACTACTGCAGTATTATTCTGGTACTACTGCAGTATTATTCGGGTACTACCGCAGTATTATTAGGGGACTACTGCAGTATTATTCGGGTACTACTGCAGTATTATTCGGGTACTACCGCAGTATTATTAGGGGACTACTGCAGTATTATTCAGGGACTACTGCAGTATTATTCGGGTACTACCGCAGTATTATTCGGGTACTACTGCAGTATTATTCGGGTACTACCGCAGTATTATTACGGTACTACTGCAGTATTAATACGGTACTACTATAGTATCATTCCATCAGATGGAGATGTTCTGTGTTCCGCCGTATTTCCGATTAAAGTTATGTGAATTTGAACAGAATTAAACGGTCGTAAAGCAAAAGTTCTTCACTTTAAAAAAGCTTTTTTATTTATTTTCTGGATGAGTTCAGTAGTCACACTTTGTATCTCCTGGTAGAAGACGTGATGTCATGAGTCAGACGGGATCGATCAGCTGATCGGTGACTGATGAACTTCTCGTATTGATCTCGATGAAAAACAGAATTCTCCAGTAAAACCGTGATGAAGAGCTTTCTGTCACAGATCAGGAGGATTCCTCTGAAATCAAACCTCCACTCCTCCTCCTCCTCCTCCTGCCGCCTCTGGACCAATCACAGCCCAGCATCCCCGCCGGCCAATGGGATGGCTGGTTGGTGATGTCATGCAGCAGACTGCTGTGTGGTGCTGATGCTGCTGAGCTGCAGATCTTCACTCTGAGCAGAGAGACTGAGCATCACTGCAGGGTGAGTACTCGCATATTTATGTTGAATATGTCTTCATGTGTTTGTGAACATTTCATCATGTTTCTGAGCGTTCTGCACGTTTCTGCAGCCTCTTTTAAACCAAACACGTGAACAAAGGAAAGCAGGTCCATTCATTCCTTTATTCAGCTGCAGATCATTTGAATCTTTTTGAATCTTTTGTTTTTTTTGTCTCTTTTGCTTCTTTTTCTTTCCTGCATCTTTTATTTTGTTGTTGTTTGTCTTCTCTTTATAATCAGTTCAGTGTTTGAGCTGCGTGCTCAACTCTGCAGAAGGTGATGACATCATCGCTTAGTGGCTACACACACACACACATTGGGATCGACCCTTTAGGCGGCAAACAGCATCTAGGAATAATATCTGTTCCTCTGAAGTGAAGATTTACTTTCTGCTTGTTTGTGATCTGAATCTCTTTGTGTTTCTTGTTCAGACTGAAGAAGCTACAAAGATGCTTGAAAGATGAATGCTAGACAGAAAGTGTTTGTGTTTCTATGAATGTGGAACTTTTCATGCACCAGATGAGTTTGCAGAATGAAGGTTGATGAACTTCTGGCTCAGAGTGTTTGTGCAGCAGCTGGATGATCAATAACATGATAATCTCCTGCTCATGAAAGAGAACAAACACGAAGACTTTCAATCAAAATGAGATTCAGCTTCGTAGAGATGTGAATAAACATCAGAGTGGAACCAACAAAACTGAATGAATGTATTTTATTAGCAGTTTTCAACATTGAGAAACACCACAGGATGCAAAATCTACCAAATGAGACTTTATTGCAGAATTCCCAGGTTACTTAAACTCCACAAGGTTCCGATCAGCTCCTCCTCTTTATTTCACCTTCTGTTTGTTTCTCCTGAAACCTTTCATATGTTCTTCTTCTCTTTAGTTCCTTGACTTTCTGTGTTGGGCTCTGGTTGCTGCTCAAGCTGTTAGATTGTGTGACTCTCTGGACTAACTGAATGTGACTCGTGTGTCTCCGCAGGAACCCTCTACCTCACCACAGTGTCTTTGACAGGAACCAGCAGCAGCATGACTCTAGCAGGTAAAACCTCAGCTGTTAGACTCACTTTAGCCTCACGATGGTTCTTGGTTCTATGACGTGTTCTACATTCCTGTAAATCGATACAGACCTGTTGCTCAGCTTTTCTTCTCTTCTCTCTCCCTGAATGTTCCAGCGTACAGAGAGAAGATACGAGAGCTCCCCCTGGTGTCTCTCTTCTGCTCCTGCATCCTCCCACAACCCAGAAGCCCCACAGCCGAGAAAGAGGAAGGTCAGCAACCGTCTTTACTCCTAACATCAATCAACCGCTGTGTTACAGAACCATGCAGTTAGTTCCATCTGTGGTTCTCCTGCTACCACAAGTGACATGTCAGTCAAAAACCAAGATGTCATGATTATCTTGGGTTTAGGTTTGCTGTCAACACACCAGGAACCGGAAACATAGTGAACATAGAGAGATAAAGCCCACATTATTGATTATTGTCATTTCACGGTCCTGGTGGTCTTTTTTTGCAGCCGGCGTGGTGGACCTGAACCTGTGCAACATCCGGCACATGGAGGTGATCGAGCTGAGCAAGCGGACGAGTGGCCAGGCCTTCGAGGTCATCCTGAAGCCGCCCACCTTCGACGGCGGCCCCGAGCTCCGGGCGACCACGCCGCCTCGCCAGAAGCCCTCTCTGGAGGAGATCCAGAAGAAGCTGGACGCTGCTCAGGAGAGGAGGAAGGTGTGTGAATATAAAACATGATTCCTAATTGTTATTGTGAGGCCACACTAGTTCTCACTACCAAAACAAGACGAACGTGGGGCTGTACTGAGGCCCAGCAGAGCTCTGGGCTAAATGCTAACATCAGCATGCTAACATGCTGACAATGATAATGCTAACATGCTTTTCAGCAACTCTACTTTCTTAGTTAAGCATTTTAACATGCTAATGTTAGCTTATTAGCACTACACACGAAGAACAGCCAAGGCTAAATGGGAATCTCAATAGTTTTGCAGGTATTTGGTCATTAAAAAAGAGTACAAAGTACAAAGTGACTGCAATTCATTCTGAGGGGAACATGAATGTCTCAAACTTATTTTAACAACAATTCATTCAATGGTTGTTGTGATGTTTCAATCTGGAACCAAAGTGGTGGACCAGGAAAAAAAAGCAGTGGCCCTACAGTCGATCCCTGAGGAACCCCACAAGTTATTTTAACCGTGTTTCTCCACATTTTTGGAGGGATTCAAGAAACCGAGAACATTATGGCCACAGCACTCGCTTTTAAACATGTTTCTGATCGCCAGTATCAAGTCTGTGAACCAGTTTGTTGGAGGTCTTCTGATCATTGATCCTTCAAAATTGACCAAAGACGGAGCACTTGCGTACGACATCTTAGAAATGATGCTTCCAGAAAATAGTAGAAGAAACAGGGAGCTGGCCTTTCTTCTGTAAAATCTGATAAAAAATGACCGGGATTCTGTTGTAAAAGCAAAATTCTGTCTCCCTCTAGTGTCAGGAGGCGGAGCTTCTGAAGCACCTGGCTGAGAGGAGGGAGCACGAGCGAGAAGTCGCTCAGAAAGCTCTGACCAAAGAGCGCCAGGAGCACCGCGCCGACGCCGACAAAGAGCAGCGGCAGATGCACCTGAACGCCTCACAGGAGCGACTGCACGTGGAGGTGAGGACGAAGGATTTTATATCGTCATGTTTCTTACTCTCATTTAACCGACTCCATTTAAATATTCTATGTGGTGGGAATGAATCACTGAAGGGAGTTTTGTGTTTGTGTCTTTCAGGACAAGCACAGTGTGGAGGTGAGGAGGAGCTGGAGGAGGAGGAGGAGGAGGGGATTCTGGGTAGCCACACTGAGACCAAATATGAAGACAGTGGTGCCATGAAAATTATAAAATAATATTAAATGGGAAAGCGCTCTTAAAGTAATAGTTTGACATTTTGGGACTTTGGTTACAGAGAGATCAATAGCAAACTCATGTCTGTGTGTTAAGTACAGAGATGGACGAGGTTAGCTTAGCTTAGCATAAAGGCAGCTTTGTCAAGATTTAACAAACAAGATACAACATGCTAATCAGAGAGCTCTGGAGTTGTCGGTAGGCAACTTTGGACAGAGCTAGGCTAGCTGTTTCCCCCTGCAACCAATCTTTATGCTAAGCTAAGCTAACCCTCGTCATGACACCGGCTCTGTATTGCACACAAACTCTTGAGGTTTTTTTAACCTTTGCTAAAAGAACGATTGCTGAATATTTCACGCTGACTTTTGAGAAAATGTGTATAAAATGATATGCGAGACATTTGTTGAGATGAGATTTGCTGTCTGTGTTGTTGTTTGGTTCTGAACCCAGAAGCATGTCGTCAGTCTGAGAACCAGAATCTTCTGGAGATGTTTCTAGTCTGAAGAACCACATGTTTCTCACATCCTGAATCTTTAGTTGAAGAAATAGTTTTTAATTACTTAATTGATAATTGTTAAATGTTCAGATTGATACCACTCTGTTGTCTATAGATAGAAAAGTAACCTTAGCTTAGCATAAAGACCAAAAAACAGCTAGTCTGGTTCTGTCCAAAGGTAACCAAAGTACCTCTGAAGTTCACTGATTTAAATGTAATATCTTGTTTGTTTAATCCATTTTAAAACTACAGTGTAACAACGACGTCTGATTGGCTGTAGATTCATATTCACAAAATGTTTTTTCTCATGTAACCAAAGTCAGCAAAAAAAGCATATTTCCCAAAATGTCAAATGGGTCCTTTAAATTTGTAGATCAAAGTGTTTTGGAACAACTTCTCCAAACTGCAGCCCGCTTTCTATCGTCTGAAACATCATTGGATGCTGTAGCTTTAAGAAGTCCTTCATTGGAACTAAACGGCTCAAACCGGGAAACATAAAGTGCATTTTGCTTTTATTTCTATTGAGTGTAAACATGATAGTTGCATCAAAAATGTTGAATTCTCCGTGTGTTAGTGATGTGCTAACTCCTCCCCCTTTATTCTGCCTCCAGGTGTCCTGATGGCCTGATCACAACACAAGCTGAACTTTCTTTGGAAGCCATTTTGGAGGACTAACGAGCTCAAAGGATTGAGATCCCCGACACGCCTCCGACTGGGAGACTGACAGGAAGAGACTCTGAAAAGAGTGAGAGAAGAAGAAGGAGGAGAAGAGTGAGGAGGACTGAGGGCGAGTCCGACTACTCGACCTCCTCTTTTACAACCAGGTCTCTTTTTAACGAGATAAACTCTTAATAACAAGAAAAAAGACTTCCGAAGGATGCTGCGTATTCATCATTAGATGGTTCACAGCGTTTTTTACTGTGCTTTGTTGCCATGCCAACAGTGCCAATGTCTTCGTTTGTGTGTGTGTGTGTGTGTGTGTGTGTGTGTGTGTGTGTGTGTGTGT
>NW_022281810.1:0-1100 GCF_004355925.1 Anarrhichthys ocellatus | reverse complement strand
GTGTGTGTGTGTGTGTGTGTGTGTGTGTGTGTGTGTGTGTGTGTGTGATTGTACACGGATCGAGGAATCAAAGTCTTTAGTAAGGCGTGAAAAGTTGGACCGTACCGGACCTGGACCCAAAAAGGAAACGTTAGTCCAGAAAACACCCGAATTGAACTCGGACCTTTACGCCAACAGGGTTGATGGAGTCTCTGCTACCTGGATACACAGCTAATTAAAGTCAAACAGCTCAATCTGCTGCACTGTTGACATCCTTACATCCACTGTAAAACAGTACCAAAGGTGTGATCAGTTACATGTGGCTCTATAGTGACATCTAGTGGTTGATGGAAAAAGTATAGTGAGTCAAGACCAGGCCAAGACAGACACGAGGAAAGGAAAAACAAATGTTATAAGCGAGATTAGAGTCTGAGTCAAAAGATTCATAAAATCGAGACAAGTCCGAGTTAAAAGTCTACCAAAACTAAGACGAGTTTGAGTCAAAAGACTCACAAAACTAAGACGAGTTTGAGTGAAAAGACTCACAAAACTAAGACGAGTTTGAGTCAAAAGACTCCCAAAACTAAGACGAGTCTGAGTCAAAAGACTCCCAAAACTAAGACGAGTCTGAGTCAAAAGATTCCCAAAACTAAGACGAGTCTGAGTCAAAAGATTCCCAAAACTAAGACGAGTTTGAGTCAAAAGTCTCACAAAACTAAGACGAGTCTGAGTCAAAAGTCTCACAAAACTAAGACGAGTCTGAGTCAAAAGTCTCACAAAATTAAGACGAGTCTGAGTCAAAAGACACAAAACTAAGACAAGTCTGAGTCAAAAGTCTCACAAAATTAAGACGAATCTGAGTCAAAAGTCTCACAAAATTAAGACGAGTCTGAGTCAAAAGTCTCCCAAAACTAAGTCGAGTCTGAGTCAAAAGATTCCCAAAACTAAGACGAGTCTGAGTCAAAAGATTCCCAAAACTAAGACGAGTCTGAGTCAAAAGATTCCCAAAATTAAGACGAATCTGAGTCAAAAGACACAAAACTAAGACGAGTTTGAGTCAAAAGACTCACAAATCTAAGACGAGTCTGAGTCAAAAGACTCACAAAACTAAGACGAGTCTG
>NW_022281809.1:7223-9591 GCF_004355925.1 Anarrhichthys ocellatus | reverse complement strand
CTCTCTCTCTCTCTCTCTCTCTCTCTCTCTCTCTCTCTCTCTCTCTCGTAAAACATTTACAGCACAGACGTCGCTGCCTTCTGTAGAAGAAACTATGCCAGACTATGATGGTGATTTCACACTAACTATCTGTGATAACTTTATCAGGTCAGACTGACTCTTGGCTATATATATATATATATATATGTATATGTATATATGTATGTGTATATGTATATATGTATATGTATATGTATATGTATGTATGTGTATGTATATATATATATGTGTATGTATATATATATATGTGTATGTATGTATATATATGTATGTATGTATATATATGTATGTATGTATATATATGTATATGTATATATATGTATGTATATATATATGTATATATATTCTGACAAACAAATAAAGTGACCCCCACATACAGTACAGGCTCTTGAAAATGAAACACGATACACAATGCTATACTTTTAACATGAACTGCTGGAGTGGCCTGCCGGTAGGTTGCTGGTCCACCCATAATAACAGCATTCCTTCAAGGCTTTAATGGTTTTATCCTCCATCAATGATGTCACCGTTGCAAAGTTCACCAACAGGAGTAGGAGAAGAGCGGGTACTGGCTCCAATCCGCCGCATGGCCGTGGTGGTGAGGATGGTGGTAGTAGCCATGTTGTTGAGTGTTGTGTTCAGCGGTGGCAAGTGAATGAGATGGAGGGTGGACGTGGGTGTGCGCTGCATCAACGTCATTGGAAGAAAGTGGATATCTGGTGTACTCTACAGATCTAGAGAAGTGAAGAGTGCCGTGGAGTTAACATTTCATGCATCATCAGTTTGCATTTTGTTTTTCTGTACTGTCCAAGGGTCATTGGATTTCATCTCACACTGGGAAGGCTATATCTTAAATCACCTGTAGGGCTGGTATGGCACAGATGCAGGCACCATCTGTTCTTCACAGCTGTAATCATACTCTTGCAGCTCCAGGGGCTCAGTGTGTAGACTCTCCGATGGGTCCTGCTCCACAGCCGAGGCTGAAAGGTCACCCCCCTTCAGGGGCTGCTGTGTGGAAGCCTGATCCCTCTCTGCCTCCGCTGACTGAGAGGTCAAGGGCATCCTCTGCAGGCCTGAGATGGAAATACAATGTTTAATAAGACTGATACCGTAATTTAAAGGAATACCTTTTCATACTACTGGGATTTTTATTTGTTGGTGTAGATTTCATACATGCTGTATGAGTAAAAACTTAAAGAATAACTGAATAATTCCCAAAACTTACCAGAAGGACTATTACGAGTTTTCCTGTCCAGCGCTGCTCTTTTTGGAGGAGGACTTCTACTTGAACGACACCTGTAGAAAAAATAGATCTTTTCTACACAGTTTTGTTCCACTTTTCTACACATTTTGATATGCTTTTCACTGTTTGTATTGGCCTGAATCTTCATGGTAAAAACCAATGTCTGTCTTTAATTTAACTACAGAACACTAAAACAAAAAGAAGTAATTTCATCATTTTATAATTGTATTTATACCTACCTTTTGCTGTGGGAATGGGTGCCTCCCTCCCTGAATCCCTTAGCGAAGGGGTTGTGGTTGATTTTCAATTTGGTGATCTTAAAAAGCAAAAATAGATAATTGCCAAACTGTTGGTGTGTTTTCTTTCAATCAACTGTGTTTTCTTTCAATCAAACAGTAATATCATCACATTTGTGTCGACTTAATGTTTCGTAAAACTGCTGTACAAGCTCATACCCTTGGGTTTTGGTAAGCGGTCACTGATGTGAAGGTTGTCTCTGGGAAAGAGGAAGTCTGAAATGGGGCCCAGCAGATAGTGTAAGGACTATCGGCCTGGGTGACATGAAACCTGGGGTAGTAGCGATGCATGGAGTGTAGAACGATCTGTGGGATAAGAAGAGAAAAATGTAGTAAAGTTAAAACTATACATCTATTAGTATTATCACTTGGACTCTGTATGTAAGATGTTGTCTTACATGGCCATGTTGGTCCAATGTGTTGTTCGTGAGCTTCATCCTGAGAAAAGACAACGGCTGCTTCATCCAGTGACTTCCTGGGGCAGGGGAGTCTGGGTGCACGTATGTCCGGCACGGGGGCTGGGGCTCTGCCTTCCCCGCAACCTCCCACTGCTCCTTTTTCCACTACAGAGAAACGGGGGAGGGAGGGGATGCAAAGTTATCAAGTGTTGGACCTCACGGCATGTCTGATTAATCAGTCTTGGTGAAGCACGCAATACCTTTTTTCACCTCATAATGGCTGGTGCAATGAAAGAGAGAGGTGGTGCATGACAATATGTTTGTTGGCAGGATTCATTGCAAGACTATTCTTCACATTGTGTTACAATGTACGGGGGGGGGGGGGGGGGGGG
>NW_022281809.1:0-7123 GCF_004355925.1 Anarrhichthys ocellatus | reverse complement strand
GGGTTCTATCTTTCTGGTCAAGTATGCTAATATATTAAAAATGGAGATCAACTATCACTGTTTCTACAAATTCACAACCACCCAAAAACCACACTCCTCCCAATGCTCTTCTGCAGTACTTTCCCTTTATTATGTACCTCTTTCTTTCAAGTGTGTGCTAAAAGCAATATCTGTGACCAAATGGGCCACAGCAGTTGGTGTAAGAGCCGTTGAATTGTATGAATGGCCGACTGCTAGTCATTCACCGACTGTGAATAAGGAGGGATGCTAATTGATGGGGCCTCCAGCCGACACTGCACAAACAGGAAGCAATGAAAGGCTTTGAAATGCAGTGGTGAACGGCTCAGAGTGGGCAGGCCAATGTCTGGCTGCAGACTGCTGCCTTTTACATACTGCAATCTGCTGGTTTCAATCCCCAAATGATGTCAACAGCACAGAATGAGTGATATATATGCTCTTACCTTGTATTTGAAGCTGTCTGCAGGGACCATGTCCACCATGATGACGTAATTAGCAAAAGGTTGGAGCCCAGATACACTGATGCTGCAGTGTGGGAACATTCTCCTGAAACAAATACACAGAGTCATGTGTCAGTGAATGATTGAAAATATTTTAAACAAAATTGTGTAAAACATGTGCAGCGCCTCTGCTCTTCAACCTAAGCATAGGTCATTTCTT
The DNA here is from genome assembly GCF_004355925.1 of Anarrhichthys ocellatus. Classification (NCBI taxonomy): domain Eukaryota; kingdom Metazoa; phylum Chordata; class Actinopteri; order Perciformes; family Anarhichadidae; genus Anarrhichthys; species Anarrhichthys ocellatus. The sequence continues at coordinate 6,445 of NW_022281809.1, read as the reverse complement.
GCAGGTTCCGGACTATGGGATGAATGATACAAAGCACTGTTGGTATTGTCAGAAAGCAGAGAGTATAGTTGAAATCACGAAATAAAGCACTGTTACCTTCCATGCTTTGTTATAATCATCTCTGTTCCGATGTTGTGAAAGGACTTCCAGAGGTCAGTGTTCTCCAGGGTCATCTTTATGCAGCCCTGCTGGTATGAGTCAGCTGCTGGAGGGGACCGGGGCATGCTCAGATGCGATTTGGAGTCTGTGGGGAAAATACACATGAGAACGGTTCTGCAAAATCAGATGTATTCACATAAAAAGTTCCTAGGAGTATTAAAAACAGGGAAAATATGTTCTCACAAAGCATGCCGAACTTGATAGATACATCATAGTCCAGGATAGTTGTTCACACCCTTTTTCCATTATCAATTTCTCTTTAAATCAGCTTTTTTGGGGGGGTTGAAAGCGAAGTAGAGCAAATTAATGAACTATTTGATACTTCATGACCAAATGCATTTTGCATTTAAGAACAAATCGTTGCAGTCCATGTTGCACATGCATGCTCATACAGCACAGTTAGATCTAATAAGATGAAACTTACCAGAAATGTGTTGCTTGTTACTTTCTCCGCCTGTTATCAACACCAACGCAGTCTCGAGACAAAGTGCTGCTTTCACATGTTCTCAGATGGGTCTCTATCCTGGCAAAGTCTGAGCCTTGAACTTAATTGGTCATCACAGAAAGGGTGGGGTCTGAACAGCCAAGGGGAGTGTAGACCGAGGAGAATGAGGGGGCAGGTGAGAACATCACTTGATGTTGTTCAATTGCTCGAGTATGGGACTGTGTGCAGACAAAAGCAGCCATGAAAGAGCAGATACAGTTTAGAGACAATCTTTTTAAGAGATATGAAAAGATGAATCCATAAAACATTCCATGGAAACATAAAAATGTAGAAGAACTTAGCGTGTCCATTCTTGATTTGCTGTTTGGCCTGGTTGTTGTTGTTATCTTTTGAACAGAATTTTAGGGATTCAAAAACTTAACAATGGGTTCTATGATTTTGTACCCACCCAAAGAGAGTAATCTACCTGGGACTTGATTCTGGCGAACCAGCACTCAACTATGCTGTGTGTGTGTGTGTGTGTGTGTGCTGGGCCTGAAATGCATGAAAGATTCTCTCTCCTTCAGTCCAAGTTGAGGAAAGAGTGAGCAGAATTTCAAAGTGCCCTGGGGGGATGGAGGAGCAGACAGGTCTCTTCCTGGCAGCTCTGCTTGTGTATTGAGAACAAATCATGAGATTACAGAGGTGATTGGAGTTTCAGTGTAGCCTTGACAATGCTGCTTACCCTATGAGGCCATTTGGGCCTGCCCCCCCTCCACCCCGTGTTACCTCCACCCTGGGAGGAGAGCGGGCTCTCTGATGGAGCGAGCAGTTAGCAGCCCGTTTACATGAAAGGCTGGTGGGAGGAAGTCGTTTGGGACTTTAGAGGACAAATATTTAAAGGTTGCAGAGCAATTCATTGACATGAATTTCATCTAGGACAATTTCTTCCACAGAACTTGATTTGAACTTTTAGCTGAGGTTTCCAAATATACCAAACATGTTTCTTTGTGTGTAAGACATTTTTTTACAAAGCATCTTGAATCTTTCCATTTGGTGGATTGGTTCAGCCATATAAAACATTGCTTCTTAGGAGTTTGGGAATAACCATCAGCGTAAACGTCATACTGCTTCAATGAAGAGTTGGAACAAGCTAAAACAGAATATGTGATAATGTCTGACAGAGTGGAATTATGCAACCGTAAAGGTAAAGGGAACAAAAACTAGATGAGGGGTTAAAACTTTCCCATTCTTAAGACAAATGAAAGTAATTGCAGAAAGAGTGGTGATTGTTTCTACTTATTACAATAAATCAAGAATACAGCATAAAGGTTTCAGATGAATTGTTCTGAGCAGTTAGTTAACAGTTAGCATGCATCAACATGTGTCCATCTGTGGTCAGACATTGAGATTGGTTTGACCTTAATGCCACATCGTCACCCTTTAAGAACTCAGTGAGCTCAGATTTGGGAAGAGATCCATAATCAGCTATGACTTGCTTTTTTATTCTCATTTTAATCTCATTCTTTATTTAGTTTTTAGGTTGTTTTACTGACCGTTTTCTATGTGCAACCTATAGTAACTCCTCTGGTTCAGATTAGATATATATTGAGAAAGTTGTGGCTGACAATATACTGTATACAGTATTACCATATTATTTAGCTGATCCATCTCCTGCTTTTACAGCACACTTAGAAAGAGCGGCTCGCTGCCTTCGTGAGAGCTTTCCGCTTCCAACTTTAGGCGTGTTGAAACATTTCTCCTCAGCTTTAAATCAACTTCACGCTGAAAGATGGAATTCAGTTTGCTCCTGCCTGCAGCATGTGTCACCTCTGCAACTATGCTACAAAGTCAAGTTTGTGTAGAAGAAGATATCGCTAACATCTGCCTCTGCTAATGGTATTTCAGCATGATTGGGCACTGCTATAATAGGAATGCAAATGAAGTATACTGTCAACGTTTGCATTGGAATTGGGGTAGTTTGCTTCACAGTTTTATGCAGTGACTTGCAATGAATCTGATAGGAGAGTAAATTGCAGATCTGCAGATATCAAATTTGTGTTAGATGTTAGTAGTATTCCTCCTGCATTACATTTGTTTAGTGTCATGTTGCTGTGATGCATCAGATCTTGTACAGAAAAAAAATAACTCACAGGAAATGTTGTGGTTTTGACAGTTTCGAAAAGTTAACCTAAGCTGCAGCTGGAAGATGCAGTGCATAACCCCGGTGGTGGCAGTTTGGGGACGTGTCTCTGTGATCTGTTCACCGCTTCGGATGAAGTGTGGCAGAGTGGGTGGGATGAATAATCTGAGGTACTCCCACAAGCAAGTAATTTCAAATACGGAGAATGGGAGGTGTGTATTTGTGTGGGGAGTGCGAATCCATAACATTTTCATTTCTTCAAAAACAACCTCCTCCAGCGTCTAACAAAGAGTTTGTGTAGGATGCAAAACGTATAGCTGATCTAAAAACAGAGAGAATCGTGAAGCCGCATTGTACAATGAAAGCAAAGTTGTTCCAATGCTTTAATGTAATAAGGATCCAACATTATAGAATATAGGCCACGATAAACTAGATCTTACTGTATTTTTACAATACAGTAACATACATCTATGATGTAGGAATATTTACCATTGTCCCACCACTGTAGACATAAGAAGTAATGTTAAGAAGCCACAAACAAGTTTCAATAAAATACTGCCACCTACTGGATATGTCTTTCAAATCTCAATGTGCTGTACATTAATGATCCATTCACTCACAATTGTTTTAGTGTAAATATATTTACCTTGTGTTGTTGTCTTGTACAAGAGTAATGAATGTTCCCTTGTAATTAATAATACCCACAATGCAATTCAGCCTTCGACCTCAACAGTTGCCAATCAACAGTGCCCCGAAAAGATAAATTCCATCTTGACAGCTACTGTACTTTAACCAGTATACTTAAATGAACATATTGTCAACGTGAAATGATTCATTCATATTCTTATTTACTCAATATGTATGATAAAAAACAGTCGAGCAAAATAACAATATTTTTAAGTACGTAATAAGCAAATCACAAACTATGTATAATATACGATGATACACACAAATACATACTTAATCTTGAATAATAGAAACATATTCAAACACATTGCAGAGGGATATTTTTTAAATGCCTGTAGGAGAAGCAGCACTTGTGCAGATCATAATCCCCTGGTCTACTGAGCATGCTGAAACATGCAGTTAGGAAAAGTACCATTTATGCTCCTAATATAATAATCCCCTTCTGAAGGCGCTTTAACAACACATAATGATATTTTACTGCAGCAAACATAATATGAGGAGGAAGGTAACGCAATTGCCGTAGATATTGCAATTATTCTCAATTATTGCAAAGAATAAAGATATATACAGTATTTGCATTTATTCAGTTTCCACCTTGTACCCTTATCATCTCATTATACAGAAGTGTTTTGTCAGAGGCATAATAAATTAAATTAATTCCAGCACTGATCATCGGCAAGTAACTAACATAGAAAAGCATGAAGGAGGCAAAATTAGACTATTACTTCTCCCTTTTGTAGTACAAATGATGTTTTGGGTTTACCAAGAAGGACTTGAGGCTGAAGTTCATGTTTCTAGACAGAAATTCACGGACAAATATACAATATTTAGCTTAATATAAATTTTTGAGGATATCTCTTGTGATGTACTATGTTAATTATTTACACTATATTGTAAGGTGTTGTACCCCTTGCACTTTGCGTTATGCATTCAAAATGTTAATATTCCTGAAACTTGATACATGGAAGATTCAACAGGGGGAATAAATGTACTGTAAGTGTTGTAAAGAGACATCCTAAAACTTAAAGATTTCATGCAAAGGGGATAACGACTCTTCCAGATTTAGTGTGAAAACCGTGCTTAATCAAAGAAAATTGAAAAGGAACTGATAAAAAGAGAGAAGCTAACGAAACAATTAAAGTGAGAAATTAGAGGACGACGCAAGGAGGCAAGCCGAGAAAAAGAGAAGGCCAAGAGAAGGTGAAGGCAGAGGAAAGAGGGGATGAAAGATGAGGAAGAAGCCCTTGAGAGAGTATGCAAAAGAAGAAGAAAACCTACAGAGACTGGAAGGGGCAGCTAGAGATACAAAAAAAAGGTAGACAGAAATTGAAAGGACATTTCTTCATCGGGGAAAAAGACAATAATAAAGAGGGGAGGCCCACAAAGTAGAGTTTAGAGCAGATACGTATGCTTCAGAAGTTCCAAAGTAGAATAAATAAAACTTTCACAGTTCACACACTCAAGTGCCTGTACATCTAAGAAAAACTGACTAAGGAAGACCCAAGGGGGACAGACCTTAGTCAAAGTCGCTGAAGAGAAGCCCAGACATATTTAAAGAGACATGAGAGAAGATCAGAGCTAAAACGCCTGCAGATATTTCTGCTACCAACGCTGCATCAGTTGGCTTGGGGGGGAAATCTTAGGGAGTGTCAGCCAAACAGTGCTTTAACCCACTTGAACCCAAGTGGTATATTTCTTGGTCATGGAATATTGATAAGATCTCACATACTCTGCATCCACTTTTACGCTGGTTTAACAATTTATGTCAAAATGTCATATTTCACCACCAGCAGAGGGCAGCAGAGTGCAAACAAATAGTCGATAGGCATACAGAATGACTGTCCTGCATATTTGCAATGGACTAAGGTAGAAAAGTGCACCTAAAGTTAACTCTCTCAAAAACACCCAAATAGGAAAAAAAACTACCACTACTACTACTACTACTACTACTAGGAAGGTAAACCCAGGACCTTCCTGCTGTGCTTTTATTTTATATTGTCGTAAATGGTCATGAAGAATATAGTTGCTGTAAATTCAGACATGTTTAGAAAACAGTGCTGTGCTGAGCTGTTTGCCACCACAGGTTGCGCATCTCAGAGTTTACATCCTACCTCATCCTCTCAAACCATCCCACGACACAATTTTGCAAGAGTTTTGCAGGAAATTGCTCCGGCGGGGAGTATTACAGCTTCACTGTGGTTCATCTCAGATTGATTGATTGGCTCTGCCCGGCCTGTGCCATCGATAATGGGTGCAAAAGGCCTTCAGGTGTCATTTACAATTAAAGGAAAGGATCCATGCCCGGCCAAGTATCTCATAGATTTAAATAAATCTACATATCTGTACCATGACTGAACCCACTGATGTCTGAAATAAGTTATGCTGGCAGAGGGCGTTAAAAGGTGGGATTCTTAACTCATAAGCATTCCATGTGAATTTATATCTGTTTTATGTGCTTTGTCGTGAAGTTCAAAAATGTTTTACCATCCTTTACAACTTACTGTAGTTGAGCCGGTTTTCATGTGCTCCAAAAGTGAATACTCTAGCATCCCGTCTGCGTCCCCCACGGCTCCCCCACTGCTCCTTGTCAGGTCTTTAAAGGTCCGTGTTGTGTATTCTGCACCTGTGCCAGCTTCAGAGGTCCTGCTCTGAGCTCTTTGATGTGTGCGTAAGGACAGGCGAAATGCAAAATGGACAGCCACAACAACAGCTGCTCCTTTCCCCCATGACCATCACCTCCTGGTCTATGGAGGGCTATCCTGAAAGCCAAAAGCCTACACACACACACACACACACACCCCCCTGCACTTCTATCATTGTGAGGACACTGATTCACATAATGCATTCCCAAGCCCCTTACCCATCACAACTAAATGCCTAACCCCAACTCCAACCCGTACCTTCTCAAACAGGCCTTTGAAGAAGTGAGGACTGTCCTCACTTTGAAGGCATAAAACTCCTGTGGTCCTCATAAAGACAGATGTACAAGTATATACACACACACAGAGAGAGAGAGAGAGAGAGAGAGAGAG
>NW_022281808.1:1589-9593 GCF_004355925.1 Anarrhichthys ocellatus | reverse complement strand
AAAGCAGGGGATGCTTTAGGGCGGGGCTACACAGTGATTGACAGGTATTGACCAGGATTGACCAGAGACGTATATGGCGTCTCTACGTCACTCCTCAGTCCAGATATGGTCACTTCCTGTTCACTGGGTGCAAAAAAACAAGATGGCGACGGCGAAATCGCCAAACTCATGCTTTCAAAACATCAGTCCACAAACCAACGCGTGACGTCTACTTCTTACATTCAGTCTCTGCTTTAAACCCTTTGAACACAAGTAACCTTGTGGGAAGTCCTGATCGGAACAGAAAGAGTGTGAGGAAGTTTTAAAATCACTCCTTGTTATTCAACGTGATGCCGCTGCCTTTAACTGACGGGATTCAATCCAGGCAACATTCAAGTAAAATGTTAGGACCGTGATGTTAGTGTGAGAGTAGCTTGGGGGCTTATTCAAACATGGGGACATTTAGAATCACCAATGCATTTACACGACGTCTGAAAGGAGACATCAAGGAGACGGACTCAGAGAAGCAAAGAGAGCAATTTTCCTGCTGCCTCTCCACTTTGCCCCGTTAAAGCAGCAATAAAGCCTTTAAACGTTTTCTATTCTGTGATCGTCTCTATCTCTCTGGGGCCAGCATCAGATATCCTGACATGCCATCAGTGGGTGAGAGGCCGGCCCCGGCAGCATGCTAAACTCCATTCAGCTGCCTGATGGATGGCTGCAAAACAGCTCCGATAGCGCAACTCCAATTAGGACCCCACCAGTGTAATCACATAACGAGGAGGGAACCCAAGGAGCAAAATGAAAAATAAGATCAGAAAAAGCGTGGCGAATACTTTCTCTTTTTAAGTGAACGTTGGCGTCTTCCAGGGGCATCGCTCTCGTGCTGCTCAAGAGCCCTTGAGACAGAGACACGGCGGCTAAACGACAACACCATTACCCAAACGATGAAAGAGACACGGGCACCGCTGCAAAGTGTGCAATACATTTCTCTGCCCGTTATAGAGCATAAAAAAAGAGCAGGCTGACAGAGACGAGGTGACGGAGAGATGAAAAGAGAGAGTGAAGATGAGGAGCGTAGAGAATGAATGAGAGAGGAGAGAGGCTTTGAAAAGAAAATGGAAAAGACAAGATTCAGAAAGAATAAATGAGCAACAACAGCAGTTTCTCTTCTTCTTTGTCTTCAGACGACACAGATGATCGTCCAACACAATCTCACGGCACTTTGGGAAATAGTCACGAAATGCAATATATCAGTGTTTTGTGTACAGGGACAGAAAAGGTCCGTTTGTTTACATTACATTACAGAAGAACTTGGTCAGGTTTAGTTAAAGCATCACAGTCGGGCTTCAAATGACTTCACACAGTTACGTTCAGGCAACAAAACCAACATTAGGTTTAATTATTGTTTTCATCCTGACGGACACAACGAAAGATGGACGTCTCGTGTCCCTGTAGACTAGATTTTGGGACTATTGTTTGTGACCTGCTGTGATACCTGAGCAGCATCACCTCCTCCTCCTCCTCCTCCTGTGAATCCAGAGCCAAAGGTCTTATTATCAACCGTTACTTTATACTCATGCTCCCTCATGAAGCATCTTGTTGCCTTCATGGATATTGCTGTACTGGGTGTGATGAAGGGGCAGAGTTTATCTATTACACACACACACACACACACACACACACACACACACACACACTAGAACCAGTTCTCTGGGCCTCATAACATAACGCACAGCCGACTCCATCAATTCTCAAAAACAGACTCATATCGAGATTCCGAGCGTTCCACTCGCTGCCCTCATGTCACGCTCTTATCAGACCCACGGTCTCATGCTGCGAGCCGGTATCATCCATCTAGGTCATGAGCAGTGTGTGTGTGTGTGGGTGGGTGGACGGTTACGTGGTTCCAATGCTGTTATTATTCCCGCTCTGCACCTGTGGCGTGGTCGGCATTAAAGAACCCGGCACGTGATCTGGATCAGCGGATCCGATCAGATGGTGAAGTTGCTGTGAGGGCCGATGGACGCGCCGGATGTTTCTCTAGAGTCATTGCGGCTGTCAGCTACAATATTTATGTCCCATCACATGGTGTTTGTAACAGTGTGGGTGAAACATCATGTGTGTGCAAGATGAAATGATTTGTATGAGACTTGTGAGGGACATTTAACGTATGAACATAAAGCACTTTATCTGTACAGACCAGGTTCTATTTCTATGAACCTCCAAATTTTCAATATCAATTTCACAGTTTATATGCTGGACTTAATTGCACAATTGTATTTATTTTTCTAAATGATTTCAACTTGTTTATCTGGTTTAACCTTTACTGTTAATCTCTTAAGCAGTTTGTTTTAAAGAGCTAAGATTAAAGTGAGTTTCTGCTCATTGTTCATCTGTTTAAGTTCACTCAGCGCTCTCATAGCAACGTGTCCCTGTTCACTACCTGCTCAGGTACTCTGTGCTCAGGTACTCTGTGCTCAGGTACTCTGTGCTCAGGTACTCTGTGCTCAGGTACTCTGTGCTCAGGTACTCTGTGCTCAGGTACTCTGTGCTCAGGTACTCTGTGCTCAGGTACTCTGTGCTCTGAAGATATGTCAACGTACTCTGACGAAAAGTACTCCGATTGCATATTTGATGAAGCTATTTGAAAAAAGAAAATGAAAGTGATCAGTCCAGTGATTCCCCAGACATCCATCATGGTTAACAGACTCTCAGAACGCTACATCATGACTGATGCTTTTCATTTTCAGATTGCACTAAGTTGTTCTAGAACAAAGTACAGCGAGAGCTTCAGGATGAATCGTCTGCCCACAGACCTGAAGCAGTTACAGTGATAGATGCATCAATTCATTCGCCCCAAACAAATGACAAGATTCAGGTCCGAGTCCGTGGAGCCGAAGCAGAACCGCTCAAAGCTGCGAGGATGGAGGCCGGGTTTGAATTCAGAACGAATGCTCCAGTGGAACAAATAGCAACCAAACACACAAACACAAACTCCTCACTCCAAACTCTTTGGTGTTCACCCCGCGCTGAAGTCTTCTCCTCCAGGTGACCGCGGCAGCGCCTCAACAAGCCGCTACAGAACGCTCATCAATCACAGAAGCTAATCTCAGGTTCTCGCTGACACCTTCATTGTGCAGCTGCCTTCACATTACTGCTCTGCTCTACGGCTCCACGCCTGCTCTGAAGGGACGCCTGCTAATCTGGACATCTGGAGGCCTGGTGGGTGAAGCCGGGCGGAGGCCGAGACCGCAGCTCGCGTTGTTGTTGGTGAACGATAATTCCACCAGGTTCTACAGATTAAAGAAAGTCCAGCAGAGACGGGACCAAATGGCACAGAGCTCTTGACTTCCATTAGCCAGAGTTCAGACCCTGGAGCACAGAGGGAGGCCTGGATAGAACAAACTGAAAGCCTTGAGGAAATGTCTACAATATGGCTTTTTGGTATATTTCTAATCACAAGAGAACCTTCTGGCCACCTCTTCAATCGTGTGTTTCTGTCCCCACCAGCCTCCAATCTCAGTCAGCTCCCGGCAGCAGCAACACAAACAGCCCCATTCAAAAATAAACACAGCAATTTTGTGCGTGTTTACCTTTTCATCGTGCCGTATCTATTCAGCCCCCCCAAAATAAACCTGTTCCGCTCCACCGCACGCCGTGAGGAAGACCTTGCATTCTTGGCCCACGGTGCAGATGAAGGGGCGAGATAGAGAGCGCCATTATTCTACACAATCATTTCCATCTTGTCCTCCTCTTTGCTCTGGAGCTGCACGCCGCTGAGGGCTTTACTGCTCACAGAGGACATGAGAGAGATTTCAAACCACGACTGAAGTCGAGCTTCATTCTCTTGTATTCTCACAAGATGTTAGATTCATTCTGCGGCTTCTTTTAGAATCAACTCCATAACTTCTGCTTCCACGTCTCTAACTGATCACCCGTAACTTCACCCGTAACTTCACCCGTAACTTCACCTGTAACTTCACCCGTAACTTCACTTGTAACTTCACTTGTAACTTCACCCGTAACTTCACCCGTAACTTCACCGTAACTTCACCTGTAACTTCACTTGTAACTTCACCCGTAACTTCACCCGTAACTTCACTTGTAACTTCACCCGTAACTTCACCGTAACTTCACCTGTAACTTCACCTGTAACTTCACCCGTAACTTCACCCGTAACTTCACCCGTAACTTCACCCGTAACTTCACCCGTAACTTCACCGTAACTTCACCCGTAACTTCACCCGTAACTTCACCCGTAACTTCACCCGTAACTCACCCGTAACTTCACTTGTAACTTCACCTGTAACTTCACCTGTAGCTTCACCTGTAACTTCACCGTAACTTCACCTGTAACTTCACCCGTAACTTCACTTGTAACTTCACCGTAACTTCACCTGTAGCTTCACTTGTAACTTCACCTGTAGCTTCACCTGTAACTTCACCGTAACTTCACCTGTAACTTCACCTGTAACTTCACCTGTAACTTCACCCGTAACTTCACCTGTAACTTCACTTGTAACTTCACCGTAACTTCACCTGTAGCTTCACTTGTAACTTCACCTGTAACTTCACCTGTAACTTCCAGAGAACCTGAAGAACGTGTTTGTGTGAATCACCCATCGGTTTGTGGACTGATGTTTTGAGGCCTCGAGGTCAGCATTTGGTCGTCGCCATCTTGTTTTTTTTGCAGCCAGAAGTGACATAAGAGGGCGGAGCTACGTACAACCGATGGCTGAATAAGACCTTTTTTTAGTCTACCCAAAATGTAACAATTAACTTCCATGAAGTGAAAAAACTGAACGGGTTTAACGTTGTAACACGGCCAACTCCAAACTCTTACTTCTAATAATACCTAATACCTAATATCTGTCTGGAGAAAAAACAGTCGACTCAGGTGTGCCTTCATTTCCAGCTCCTAATTCAGATTTCTGAGATAAACGCATCTCATGATTCAACTTGTAATTGAAAACACAGAATTATCCATTATGTTGCCAGTTATTAATATACTTCCATAACCGTAAAATATCCAGATTGGAAATCCAGTTTCTGTAACAGCGGTTATGTGTTAAAGCTTCGACTGGAGAACAAAGTCGACATCAAGTTAAAGAGATAAATAAATAAATCACATGAAATGTCGACGCTCTGTGCTGTAAAGAAGAACGATGTTTAATAAATCTAAAGTCTGATAACCTGCCTCCTCTTGTCTCCATGTAAACATGCGTAGAACAGGTGGTGACCTCTGACCTTGGGTGGAGACCTTTGGGTGTTCCTTCTTGGTGCACTCCGGTTGGGTCAGCGGGTCAAACAGCAGCGGGGTTGTCGGGACGGCGGCGTCCTGCGTGACGACGGCCGGGACGAGGAGGAGGAGGAGGAGGAGGAGGAGGCCGGCCACAGACGAGGGGGCGGAGTCCTGCGAGGACGCTGTCATGGTGATGACCTCTCCTCTAGCCTCTGGGATGCAGCTGCAGGAGGAAACAGACGACGCAACATCTTTTACACCTCTCTCTCTCTGAGTCACTTCACAATCAGTACTGCTCTCCAACTTTCTATTCCCGTGGGCTTCGTGCAGCACAGAGGAACAGGAAGAGAACAAAAAGGTGCAACACTTCGGTATGAATCCGTGGGATGAAGGCGAGGATGTTAGGTAACGAGAGGGAGGCTGCATGAGAAGATGAGTAAGCTAAAGTAAGAGAGACAAGAACAAACGCTTCAGCAGAGAGAATACCTAACCTCCGACCTCAAAGATAATCATTTCAAATGTGCAATTAAACTTTAAGGGTTCGTTTACTGGCCGATTAAAATCTGAACGCAGTTCGATGAGGCGGAAGCTTCCACGAGTCGATGAAGCAGAATCGTGTGGCTCTTATAGGGAATAATGTTTGCAGAAGCTTCCTGTGCACACAAAGACGCTTCTTACTGCACGTGTGCGACGCTTATCAACACATGAATGATGCGCAGTCATCCTCTGACCTCCGTGTGCTTATCTAAGCCCAGCCAGCGGTGAATGTAATCTCCTCCACTCATGACATACGAGTCCACAGTGCTGAGCTGAAACCTTCAGTTCATCATCCGTTAGCTTAGCGAGGTGTAATATCATTTAAGCAGATTAAAGAAGAACGGAGAGCGTCAACTCTCCTGCACAACTTTGGCCCGGAGGTTTCTACACGTCTGTGGTGTTTTTCATCGCTAATGCTACGATCAACAACTAATTATTAGCTCGGTTGAGTTGCAAATCCACCATCTTGCCCCAAAATCAATCGTCCCTCTTTCACTACAGCTGCTAACCAATTAGGCGAATGCACAGAGTGGCCCTGTGGAGTCAACGGGGCCCCGAGCCGCTGCCAACAACACACACTGAAATAGGTGGAACTATTCCACCAAGTCACTCAGGTTTTAGGGATCAATGGTAAAACAATGCAGCTGAAATACGATCCAGAAAGTCCAGTTTTTAGTGACGAATGCATCAGTTTCAGGCTTCTCGTTGTGTCCTTGAATATTCAAAGAGAGCTTGTGTTCGACCCAGAAACACCTGATTGTTCTGATCTCACCACACACAGGCTCATCTATATGTTAAGGCCTCATTAGAGATGTTCCAATACAGAGTTTCACTTATCGTATCAAAACGAAAAGGTTAAACAGGTCACAATTCTCTCTCTAATATCTATTTTACATTCAAACAACCGCTCACCAAAAAACTGAACAGTAGAAAACCTAAATGTCCTCTCTGCACACGCTCCACTCCTGCAGCCAGATGTCTGATGTTCACAGAGCTGTTCTACATCCAACCTCCAGCGCATACTTCAATTCATCAGAATTCAAACTCTGCAGCTGATTCCTGATCTCGTCTCTTCTTTGTCTTCCAGCCCAACGACCAGGTAATCTGCCTTATTGCTGCTCGTCTGCATTCAGGTTGTGATACCTGTGAATGAAACCCTTTACTGATGCTCTGAGGCCGTGCACAGGTTTAACTGACTTTTTCTCTTGATATATTCTTTTGAATCAGTGTATTATTGACAAATTAAGGCACATTATCATATATATACAAAGAAAACAGAATAATATAACCACAGAGAGCAGTAGACATTTATTGAACCTGACAGCAGAGATACATGAAACATGAGGATGACATATTTTAAAGAATCCTGGATGAAATCAAAAGGAGGACATTACACTCACAAGGTGTGAGTTTCCCCCACTAGGACGGCCCTTTTTTCTTTATCCCCATCATCCACAGGAGAGCAGACAGCTGCTTAATTCACATTAAATCACTGAAATCCTGAAAGTCACAGACTGACTTTACAAATCCTCTCATTAGTGTAACAAAAAGCTGGACTGAGAGCAGGAGGTCGTGACTCCAAGACTCACATCTTATCTTCACACAGAGTAAACCGTATGGGACGAGGTCGGTACGTAGATGTCAAAACATTCTGCAGAAAGTCATGTCATGCTCTCAAACACACACACACACAGCTGTGAAAACTGGAAAAATCCAGCTGGAAGACTCCATACTGGGTCACAGCCAGTGGGCAGAACTGACACACACACACACACACACACACACACACACACACACACACACTCCTATGATGTGTGTGTTTTTGTACCAGACCTCTTCAAAGAGGCCTGATAGGTACTCCATCCAATTCCCTCCGTCCCGCTGTGTTCTGGATTAACAAGTTTGTCAGCGAGCAGCCGGTACGATCCATATACCTGTGGGTGAGCTGTCTCCAGAAACACTGAGTCAGTCAGTCACATCCTGCCGGATGCAACGAGTCGATTCTAAAAGTGTGACTTACAGAGTACCTGTGTGGGATTGGACTAACAGATGTCCAGGTCAATAACTTTGCGATCAATAACTTTGCTATCAATAACTTTGCTATTAACTCCGTGTCAATAACTTTGCGATCAGTGAGGACAGACATGCTGTTTGCAGAGGAGGAAGAAGGATTTTCACTCCTTTTTCCTTGTCATAGGAATAAAAGTTTAGTCGTAGGGGAATAAAAGTTTAGTCGTAGGGGA
>NW_022281808.1:0-1579 GCF_004355925.1 Anarrhichthys ocellatus | reverse complement strand
GGTGAGAAGAAGAAGAATCTTCAACCTTCTTTTCTTTCCTGCTGCTTCCAAACTTGAGCTGGAATAAGATGATAATGTGGTTTCAAACACTATAATCCTGGATCTCTGAGCTTTCATCACGGCTCCTGTGAAGTCTCTCTGCACTGGTTTTAAAAGTCAAACTGGAACTATTTTTATATGTGCAGCATCAGCTCTGTGAAAAGGAAGGAATATATAATCCATGTTTTTCTGCATTCATTTTCCAGAGTTAGGTCTCCATCTAAGTAGCCAATCGAATCCCTTCATTTCAAACTATATTAACATAAAGTAGGATCATGATATCATAACTTTCAACATTAGTTTTCCTGCTGAAGTCTCATTTAACGTAGACATGAGCAGAAGTCTTGCAAAGTGCACAGCTGACGTCGGTTTACAGGCTGTGGTTCTTATTGCTCCGCTGACATCAAGTTAGTCTGATGAAGAGCAGCATTCATCACCTTATTCTATTAAACTATTGAAATACATGATAAACTTGTCAAAGTGCAAAGTTATCTTTATTCATGTATTACTGTATTAGCATCTTTTTCTTTGCCTGTAAAGTAAAAAATCTCGTTCTCAGTCGAGTTCGTCAGATGATTTAAGGAATGTTATTATTTAAATAAAGAAAACCTCTCAATCCACTTTCAGTCACACTTTAAACCTGCTTTTCTAAAGTTGGATGTAAAATCTGAATGTGTCAGATTAAAAGTAGAGTAATCAGCTGTATATTAGCTGTAAATAGAGTGTATAAGTACCTGTGAAGTACAGTATTAGTTTGTCCACACGGTGACTGAATGTTTAGAGGCTGGAGGCGGTGCGTTCAAGGAGCATCAGTTCCTCATAAACAACCTGAAGCAGCACAACACAATAACAGAGACTGAGATCATTTCAGAAGCCTCGACCTGTAAACTATGAACGAGGTGAAGAGCATCCGTTCTGTCTCATACAGCCGTGTATCTATGGCAACAGAGCGGCGAGGCGGTCGTCAAGCAGCGTGGGGGGGGGGGGGGGCTGTTTGTGAGGAAGACTTCAAGAAGAAGAGCTTCAGACAATGAAAGGAGTTAAAATGAGACATCAGACATCAGATATATTATATGCATTTAAATGTATATATATAATGTGTATATATATATTTATATATAATGTGTATATATATATATATATATTACAGTCAACACTCCTGTCATTTTCATTTTCCTTCATGTCGTCTTTTTACTGCTTTTATTTCACCATTGTTATTACTTTATTTCACATTATTGCATCTTAATTTATTTTACAATTTAAATTGATTCTATTAAAATTTTTATTTAATTTAATTATTTTATTTATTTTATTTTATTACGGTTGTCATTATTTTATTTCATTTATTATTTCATATTTAATTGTATAATTATCTTGTTCTTCTTCTCGTTTGTCTTGCTTGAGTCTGACTTCACTGTTTTCTGTTATATTGACTCGTTTTAACTGTTTTTAAAGGTTCTAAATGAACAAAGTTATTATTATTATGTATTTATGCCTACGCTGGAGCAGGAAGATGAAGAGGGTTTGAGGGCAGCAGAGA